>NC_039365.1:50406848-50475101 GCF_003573695.1 Papaver somniferum
AATCTTGATTTTATTGATGTTTTTGTCAATATTATTCATTCAAAAAATATTAAATACCCTTGAAAAGATATTTTTAAATAAATATGTTTGGTAATAAGTTAATGCAATTGGTAAACAAAAAATTTTCCACATTTTTGGAAGAAAATGCAGCTATCCAAAAAATACAGTTGCTATCCATAAATATAAAACATACGATCAATAATTATTTTGCAAGTAAATGTGGTAAAAATATTTTTTATTAAATAATCGTGATTTTATTGTTGTTTTTCTCAATATTATTCATTCAAAAAATATTAAATACCTTTGAAAAGATATTTTTGAATAAATATGATTGGTAAAAAGTTAATGCAATTGGTAAACCTGTGATTTTTATGGCTTGAGCTTTCCAAATATAATATAATAGGCGATTAGAACTAGCTAAATATAGCAATCCTTGATATTTTAAGAGATGTTGATTTATATTATATCCAAAAATGAGTTTGGTGTCGTATATAAAGCATTCGAGATGAGGCAAAATTCATATTTCTAACGTCGTCTCTCTTCAGATGGCAAATTCGATTTTTTTTCCTCTTTTGTTCTTGGATTTATTGTTCTGTTGTCTGATCATCTGATCATGTTTGTTGTGCAGGAACCGAATCTCTATCTCAAAATAAATGACCCACGATAAGAGGGAAAGATACAACCCTAAAAGCAAGGTTCTATCTTCTTCTCTTTTTATTTTGATCCCTAATCGTTGGCTAATATTTTTCATGTCGGCATATTTTGATGTCCAGAGAGATGATTTGCAAGGCATTATCATCAGTCAAGTGAGTTTAAAGTAACCAACAGGATTCTTTGATGCATAATGATTTGCTGATATTATTTATAGATTATTAATCTGGAATATAAATTGTCTTATTTCTTACTTGATTTCCTAATTCTGTTTTTCTCTCCAAAACCATGAACTTTAAGAATCTTATTTTAGTGTCTGGTGTCTGATCATTGCGGGGATCCTCTCCATGCTAGATAAACATTTTCGTAATGGAAGTTTATATTGGTAGATATCTTTCATTATACCAAAAATCCCAATGCTTTTATCTGTCTCATGTACAAAAATGTGATTTCCATTCAGACGGCAGGAGAATTGCCATTTGTAAGGAAGAATGGAAACATGCAAAAGAAAAATGTGTTGCTACGATGCCACCATTATTCGGATTCTAAAGTTATCTGAAAGAGAGATGGTCTATGATGGCAGAAAGCATGTAAGCCAAGGTTCCAAATTGATCACTTCCTATAGTATTTGGTTTTATGCTTGCTAAAACCGTATGCACAAAGCTTAAAAATTAGTTATTTGCCAAGTACAATGCTTTTTTAGAATTCTTTTTTGATGGTATTTGTTGATTCCATTAATTTCACTGCTGCTACTAGGAGTATTACTTGTTGTATAATAATAATGAAAATGTTTTCATTGAGTTTACAGGGTTTGTTAGGATCTAAATTATGATACAAGATTTTGGACATGATAAAGTACTCCAGAATTTTTCATTTGCGCTTTTAATTTTTTCTGTACAAAATTCGAAGAGATCAATAAAGTACACAGAATACAATGAGAAAAAAGGTAAAAATGTTTTTCCCCATAGTTGATTTAGAATTTTCTTTTGTTCTTCTTTTATTAGAAATAGGTGATATTATTCATGTTCCTGCATCCATCTATTATAGTGTAATAAATATTGTACAGTTGTGCAAATTCGTGGTTGAGAACTTCAATAAGGTCAGCAATCTTATGTACTTGGTATTTCATACTAGTCTTATATAGGTTATATCAAAGGGTATTGTGATGTAAATTAACTAGATGATTACATCTAAACCACCTAATAAATCTAAATTCTACGTTAAACACTTTGGTTAACTATTGACTATTGAGTAGAGACAAGAATGGTAGTGGATGCGGTGGTTCCATGATTTCTTTATCTTTAGAAGTGGAGGTTTAAGGACCTCTTACACCTGTGCATTTACTCCTTTTAACCATATCCATACACTTTTGGTATCACAATTTTGTTTGGCTTGGCAAACATATTAAAACATGAACAAAGATCTATATAAGATGGGAGAGAATCCTAAAGTAGATAATAAAACAACCAATGAAGAAAGGAACGTTAAAAAAATTCAATAAGAAAGTCTGATATTTGTTGTTTGTACTTGACGCATGTACTCCTATATTTTAGATCTCTTTGTCCCTGATCAAATCAATTTGGCTATTAAAGATTTATGTTGGTAATATTACTGATAAGAACCGCTCGGGTAATATTCTCAATCATTTCTAATTCTTCATTTAGAGGTTAGGGCCTTATGTTGATTTTTATTAAAGAGAATTTATCTGAGACTAGGCATCACCCGGGCCGTAGGAAGAAAATATACCCATTGTTAGATAGCATACATGATTCTGCCCCAGTGTGCACAACACCATTTGGAGGGTCAAAAATGGAGATCAGGATTATCAAGAAGAAGGTTTCGGCAAACCAATATACAAAATCCATTGTGCAACAACGAATCTTTGTTTTACCCTTTTTTTTTAATTGTTTTTTACGTTTGAGAATTAGTTAATACATTTTTCTAAGGTTACTTTTTTGATTTGGTTCTTTGAGTATGAGATATGTATGTAGCACCTTAGGTATGACTGCTTCATCACAGTTATGCCAAACACAGGGAAATGATCTCACAGTTAAGAAGAATTTACACTTTAAAGTCTTCAACAGTAACAGACGAACCTTAATGGTAACCTACGAACATTTTTAAAACTCCCAACAATCTGAGAAGAAAAATTTAGAGATACCTTGGTACTATAGAAGGACTATACGGCATATGACATAGCTTACTTCTACCATTAAGGTTAATAATCAGGAATACACTTGGTAGAAGTAAGCCATGTCATATGGTAGAAGTAAGCTATGTCATACGGCATATGACATAGTAGTAAGCTACTTCTACCAAGCTATGTCAATTTAATAAGAATGGTATGGTTATATTCAACCAACCAAAACAAGTTTAATAATAGAGAATACAACTAAGGAATCATCAAAACCATAGACGACAGATAATGTTTGATATTTTCGATCAATTCTTTGTTGGTTGCAAAACTAAAGAAGATAATAAAATTTTAGTACTATCAATAATTTTGGCCCTTTTCTTTTCGTTTTCATTTTCTGGCACACTTAGTGGGATTACTTTGGTTTTATAATATATTCTCTATATAAAAAGAGCATCTATTCCAGAAGCAATAAACAGACCCGTGCATTGCACGGGTGACCAACTAGTATGACTAAAAGAACTGTCTGGAAACTCCGCTAAAAGAAATTGTGGGAGATATACAAGCATATATTGTCGACATATATTTTACTTCAAAATGTGAAGCTATAATGTACTCTTTTTCTCTTCGACCAAGGTCAGTTTTTCTCACAGGTTTTTTTGTTATTCGACAAGGTTTTTACCGATATGAAGATAACTACACTAGGTATATATTGAATATTGAAGATCCGAAGATCGAATTGATATTGGTGAACATATCAGAATCAAAAAAATGAAATACGATAGTTTGTCAAGCAGAACCACTTTCAAGATCAACACAACGAAGTAAGGATTGCATCGTAACAATTTCCAACACAAGTCAACTACTAGTACTAATACTATTAATGTTTTCATCAATTACCTATAAAACATAGGAAGGATGATACGTGTCGATATTCGACAAAGGTATACTTCTTGACTTATCACGTTGTGCTCTTTTTCTTTCGTAAAGGTTTTACTCCACTTGGTTTTTCCCTTGTCAAGTTTTTAATGAGGCAACGTATGTGACTCCAATATTGTTCAAAGTTTTCTTAATGTTGTACTGTTTTTCCTTGGTTCAGGTTTTATCCCTCTAGATTTTCCTGGCGAGGTTTTAATAAGGAAAATTACTAGATACACAGTGGTCATTGAGGAGAGAAACTAGATCTGAAGAATTACATCTGAAGCACTATATGTGAAGCACTACATATAAAGCACTACTGCTTGACCGCACAATAGGGAGTGTTCTAGGGTCTTTGGCGTCCCATGTATATGTAACAAGGATTTACACCCCTAGACTGTAAATAGAGGTTTATTCCTATGTAGGTACTATATTGATATCTAATGAAGAATATCTCTCTTCTTTATTTTTCCTTCAACATTGATATCTTTTTTGTGTCATTGTATTTTATTTTAGAATCCCATTAAAGGGGTTCCAAGGATTTGGATTTGAGGACTTCTATGGATTCACATGTCTCCTAAATGTAAATGAGGGGGGACATAATTCATAACAAAAATACAAAAGTACCCTTGATTATTTTTATTACTACCTTATTACCCTTAAATAACTAACTTAAATCCGCTTAAATACCAAAGAATAAACATAAACCTAAACCAACACAAATCTTCGTCTCTTCTTCTTCCCCATGGTTTTTTTTTGTTTTTTAATATACTTCAAAGAAATGAATTGCCGATTCTCATCCAGTAATTACTTCGGTTAGGTAAGAATTGAAACACCTTTTTTTTGTAGCTTTTGATAGCATAAATATGTCATATTTAATCAAATTAGGGATTTTAAGATTAGTTTCCGAACAACATACGGTTGGGAAAACTAATATTTCCCAATCGTAAACCAATTATTTGGTGGGGGGAATATGAATTCCTAACTGTATATTTTGTTTACGGTTGGGAATATATGAGCACCCAAATAAATTTATTTTTTATACGGTTGAGAGTTTCAAACCGTATATGGTAGTTGCGGTTAGGTTCCCAACCATAGGTTAAATTATTATTTTTCTTTAAAGAAATGATTTTTATTTCAAACCCTGACTATAAATCAAATTATTAGCCTAATAGAATCACTAAGTATAGTTAGTTTAGTTAATCTAATTATTAGAAATAATTAACTAAGGATATTCTAGCCATTAATAAAATTAGTTGGCAAAGGGGTTTTGTTATTTGCTATTTGATGACCCAGCGTTGTCATCTTGTAAGCCATCACAACTAAAAGCTTGGAGCCCTATAATAGGATTTATTTTATTTTTTTGAAACATAGGTGCATAATATGAAATCTAATTCTTAAAATCTAAAATAAAAAACAATGGAAGTAGAAAAAATAAAGCAAAAGAGTATATCGGTGGCAATAAAAAAGATGATTTCAGGCGAATAAATCCTAGATTATAATTCCACCAATTTCTTCAAATTCTTCAAATCTTTCAACAAATCCGACTTTAATTTCTTCCTCCCATAACCTTCAGGTCATCAATCTATATGCAAAAAATAATCAATCAGATAAGTACTTAATTTGTCTTTCCTGTGCGTTTTAATTTTTTGCTTCATTTCAATTCAGAGTTTCAATCGCGTACATCTTTGTTTGTTGCATTTTGGGATAATATTTTAATCTTCTTTTATGATATGAGCTTATTGTGTTCTATGATAAATTTACTCTAACTCTTACTTGCTTCAATTTCTATTGTCCTTTTTTATTTGTTGTATTATAGTTTGGTGCTTTGTGTTGTGTCTTGATTCTCAGCATGAAAATACTAGCCTGGAACGTCAAGGAATAGGACAACCCATAACCCAAAACCATCTCAAAAGCGAAATTTCTACCCATTCACCAGACTTAATTTTTTTGTCTTAAACTAAAACAGCTTTGGAGAAAATAAAAATATATTCAACAATATTTTAGTTATCCAAATAATTGGATCTAAGGTTCTGTAGGTTTATCTGGGGGTGTTTGTGTGCTGTGGAAGGATGAATTTCATATTGAAATCGTTCAGGAAGAACGAAACTTGGTTTCTTTCATTCTGCGGGCCGATGCATCTATAGGGAAATGGATTCTCATGCATATATGAAGCTATTTATGAAACCAATAATACCAATCAATGGTCTGCGGTGCATAATCTTGCGGATGCTTATAACTTGCCTTGGCTTCGTAGGAGATTTAAATACAACCTTAGACGAATCTGAAAAACAGAGGGGGTTCTAGTTCCTCAAACCAGAAACAAGTTTATGGTGTTACGGTCATTAGGAATTTAGGCTTCACAGATTTGATTTGTAATGGAAATCCTTATACTTGGTCTAATATCGAAAAAGTGAGAAGCTAATTAGGGTCATATTAGATAGAGCCTTGGGGATTAATGACGGGCACAAAATTTTCTTGGATGCTCAGTTGTCTAATTTACTTCCTATAGGATCTGATCATGCTCCGATTCTTCTTATGACTAATCCTAGTAGTCTTAAATCTAGTAAAATGTTTCTCTTATTTGAATAATGGCTAGATCACAAGGATTGTAAAAAATTTATATTTGATGCTTGGAATTCTTATGTTTCCTAAGTAGGTTTGAATGATATATCTCAAAGACTTTCTCTAACACGTAAACATACTTTTGGAAGTATACAAGCTAAAATAAAACATATTAGGAACCAGATGCAATACCTAGTTAAATATAATAATCAAGATGAGCTAATCCCTCAGTATAAACATTTAAAACTAGAGCTTTCTCATTGGTAAGATGTGCAGGATCAACATGTTAGGAAAATTTCTAGAGATAATTTATTTGCATATGGAGATAAAAACACTAAGTATTTCCATGATAGATCCAACTTTCGTAAGAGGATAAATCATATTGGTTCCATACAATATTTCCTAGGAATATGATGTAAGGAAATGGATCAGATAGTGAGTCTTTTAAATGGTCATCTTAAGCATATCACTGCGACAATGCATCCTGATAAAGATTCAAAATTGCTTGACCTTATCACTCCTTACATCTGTTCTTCAGAAAATGAGAAAACTTTTAAAATTCCATGATCTTGAAAAGATTAAACATACTATTGCTCAATTGCCATCTTGGAAAGCCCCTTAACCAGATGGGTTCCAAATGGCTTTTATAAATTCAGTTGGGAAATAGTTGAAAAAGAAATTATTTTGTTAGTTCAAGATTTCTTTAGGACACAATCTTTTAACCATTCTCTGAATTTTACTTATCAGACACTTGTTCCAAAGGTTGATGCCCTTCGATACCTTCTGACTTTCGTCCAATTAGTTTATGAAATTCAACTAATAATATTATCTTTAGAATAACGGTTTATCGCATGAAACCTGTCATAGATAACATTTTCCCCCTATCAAGCAACTTTTGTTCCGGATAGATATATCCAAAACAACATGGTTATAGCACACTAATTTATGACACTGTGAAAAAGAAAAAAGATAGGGTTGGGGATGTGGCATTAAAGTTAGATAGGTCTAAAGTGTTTGATCGTTTGAAGTTGGTATTTTGTTAGAGATTCGTTTAAGCAATTGGGTTTTGCTGAGGTGTGGTGCAATATGATTTCTCTTCTTTTGAATGGTACTCCTTGTTAACTCTTTACGCCTACTAGAGGTCTTCGACAAGGAGGCAGTTTGTCTCCTTATCTCTTTATTATTTGTATGGATGCTTTGTCTCGACTCCTTATTCATGTTGAAAGCCAATACCTTATTCATGGGGTTAAACCAGGCAGAACGGGTCCTTTTATCTCGCATTTATTTTTTGCGGATGGTGTTTTGTTATTTCTTAAATCTCACATTTCTGAACTCAAACATGCCCAACAATTATTATTGAGGTTTAGCAAGGCTTCTGGACAGGACACTAATCCGCTAAAAAGTTAAACTACTTTTAGTAAAAATATACCTAGGTCGTCAGAATGCAGTAGCTGATTCACTTCAAATACCTAGGTGTTCCATTGTTTCTTATATATATAAAGTTGCTAGATTTCAACTTCTAATAACTGAAATGCAGCGCAAACTAGATGGTTGGAAGGGAAAATTAACTCCGCAAGTGGGAAGAGCTATTCAGATTCAGTATGTTCTTAATTCAGTATCAAATGTCATGTTTTTCATTACCAACGGCTAAAATTAAACAATTGAATAGCATACAAAGAAGAATTGGTGGGGACATCAACCAAAATAGAAAGGCTTTAACTCTAGAGCTTGGAATAGACTTTGCTTACCAAAATGGTTTGGCGGTTTAGGTTTTAGAAACCTTTCTAAGTTCAACTTGGCTTTATTGGCCAAAATGACTTGGATATTAGTTATTGAACCTCATACTTTGTGCGCAAGAGTTCTCAAGTCAAATTATTTTTCTAAACATCAAATCATGCATTCTAGTTTAAGGAAGAAGGGTACTTGAATTTGGAAAGGTTTTGTGTCAAGGTCTTTATATAGTTAGGAAATACTATATTTGGGAGGTACCTACGTACAAGAGAAGACATTAGTATATGGAAAAACAGATGGGTCGAAGCTAATTCTCAGGTTTTACGAAGACCGGCGGGTTACCATTTGTAGGATTGTAATCAAGTTTCTCAACTAATTAACCATGATACTGCCAAGTGGGAGGATTCGACTTTAGTTGAATTGTTTAGTCTGGACCAGATATAAAGGATACATCAGATAAGAATTTATAATTGTGAGGCTGATATAATTGGGTGGTCTTTGACAAACACTGGACATTTCACTACCAAATCTACTTACTCTGCTTTGATTAGGGACCAACATAGTGCTTCTTCTCAACAAATGAAACATCAGCTTAGACTCTGGCGTATGAATATTCTTCCAAAATTCAAACTCTGTATTTGGAAATGTCTTCACAATATTGTACCTATGAAAACGATGTAGTTTAAATTTGGTATTGTTATTGATATACTTTGTCCTTTATGTGGGTTAGCTACTGAAACTCTTGACCATTTATTTCATGAATGTGATTTTGCACGAGCTGTTTGGTACCCATAGGTGCTCTCTACCATTTCCTACGGTCAATGTGTTAGTGATTGGATTATGAATTGGTTTAGTCTCAAACCTACTTCTGAAATGAATGAACATCATAGAATGTATGTTATTGTATTGTGGAAAGCTTGGTGAAAATCCAGCTTAGAATATTTACAGCAGGATCCTATAAGGGTTATATAGGGTATCAAAACTCAACTATAATCCATGCAACACACAAGTCAATTTTATCAACATTTACAGAAACATTCTTTTTCTATTATAGTTGGACCTAATAAGTATCATCTCACACATAATTGATAAGTGCATATTTCACATATATTTAGTGTCAATTCCATGCTAGTATTTGTTGGTTTTTTCTTGCAAACTATTGTTTATTACGCTTGTTTTCTCTTATTTGTGTTTTGTTAGGTAAATCATCCAAAAGAAGTGAAATAGCACTTAATTGTGCAATAAAAGAAGCTAGCTACAAGTGGAGAAGGGCCAAAGATCAAGTGGAACTTGTTCAAGTACAATATTTCCACTTTTCATTCTGTAGAGGACGAGAAGACGAAGGCAATGGCGAAAGAACGTAGTCATTCTGAGTTCGTATGAAGTAGTTACGAGCAAAACAAGAACTCAGAAGACTAGAGGGGCAAAATGGTTATTTTAAAGGAAATTGATATTCACACCCCAACCAGATGTTAAGGGGCAGTCAAATTCAAGGGAACTGCTAAAGGCAGTTCGGTTCCTTACAAAGGGGGAGGCAGGAATTCAAAATATGATGAAGGCACCCGACCTATTTACTCAGGGAACCTCCTCCTTCTCTTGACATATACCATGACGAACATGACCTGTTCTTAATGGTGATCATCATGATGAACACGATTGTGATGGATTACAGAAGAAGGGATTTCAAGCTCTTATGTACCTTACTGGGTAATTGAAGGCCAGACAAAACATGGGTATTAGCCTGATTTCACATCAGTGGTGTTGCTGATGATTAAAGGAGTCGTACTCGATGGCCGGCGATTGACTGATGCTGTGACTGTTTCAGGGATGGTGACGGTGAAAAAAGTCGTGGATGATGGAAGTCGATAATAGCGAAGGATAAAGAAGCTCGAGCAGGTTCAGGGAGCTGCCGATGATGATAGAATGCTCGAATGCTGTTGTGGCTCGACAGAAAACTGATGATGGTAATGGCAGATAATGGAGTTTGGTGTTACTGCCATTGATGGCCGTCGTGAAGAGTTCGATGAAGGTAATGGGTGCTGTTAATGATTATGTTGCTGGTGATCGTGATGAAAATGCATAGAAAAGACGAAGCTTGGTTGTTGTGAAATGAAGAGTGATGGCAAGAAACGATGGAGAGGCTGCTTCTATTACGTGATTGATCACATATGGAGTTTTCGACAGAGATGATGGGACAGAGAGATGAAGCTTGACAGGGGTGTATTGGATCAGGATTTATATGGATAAAAACATATACTAGTTTACCTAAATCTAATATATTTATAAGGTTTCTTAAAAGAATCTTATAGATTCTTATAGATATATAATTTTGGATTATATTGGATTGAGTTAAGATTAATTTAGATTTATAAGAAGTGAAGATCATTTTTCCCTTTCAAAAAAAACCCCATCAATAAAATTGAGGTGATGATGGTGGTGTGTGTGGCTGGTGGTATGTGGTATTTGTGGTGGCGATGGTGGTTGTTGTTGGTGGTGGTCGGTGACGATGGTCGACAATGGTGGTGGTTGGTGGTGGTGGCCCTAGTTTTGGTGGTGTGTGGTGGCGATGGTGGTGGTTAGTAGTGGTGGTGGTGAGTGGTTGTTGGTGGTCGATGGCGATGGCGATGGTGGTGCTAGTGTTGGTTGGTGGTATGTGGTAGTGGTGGGGGAAAAGACGTAGTATGATGTGACAAAAAAAGAAAGAAAAAAATTGTCTACTACAATCCGTGTAACTCTTGTGGTTTGGGTTGAGATTATAATGAGATAATAATACGTATAATTTTCCTACAAATATCCATTACAATCCTGATGTATCCTTCTCCTCAACTATCCTAAGAAATCTTAATTGAATTGAATGCCTCGGATATTTAAAGATTCCTAACATATCCTAATTGAATACCTCGGATACTTAATGAATCCTGACATATCCTAACTGAATACCTAAGAGTTTTTAAGATTGGCAGATATCTATCTAAATCCTAATCCAATACATCCCTGTGAGTTTGGTCGAGATAATGGCTACTGCTATTGATTGAACGAAGAAGAGAAGAAGTCAGGGAAGAGTTGAATATGATGTCACCATGGGACCCACTTCTGAAGTCCAGCAGTCATACAAAGTGGTACAGGAATAAGGCGAGCACGAGAAGACGTGTGGTGGGACCTGGATGATGTACGTACCAGAAAGGAAAACACGCTTCTGCAGAGTGTTGACATGTTTGGGAGAAAACAAAGAGGATTCGGTGTAACGCGGATCACTGAAGATGGATAGATCGATGGTGCAGATGAAGATACAAGATCGAACGATTCATAAGCCATATGCACGCCACTAGAATACACCGCGCTGCACCCAATTACGAACACCTCTTTTGGGATAAACTCCACCGACTTTTGCATCCTTATCTTGCACGAGTATTTTGGATTTCCTAGGGTTTTTGAAGGATATAAATAGGAGTCAAAACCCAACGAAAAAAAAGTCACTTCTTCTTTTATTATTCCTTTGTAGCTAGAGACAAAAACAGAGAGAGAAATAAAGTTTTGCTCCCTGGATTTTCTTGTGAGCTTTTATATTTAGTTTCAATTTCTTTCTTTCTTTCTTTCTTATTTATTTAATTATTATTAGTTTTTAGTTGTGTCTAGCTAAACCCCTTTTTGATTAGGGATGATTTCAAAGTCCTGAACAATGAAGCTTTAATTTCTTAAACCAAGTTCAATTCAAGTTTTATTTTATAGTTGATTATCTTTATTATTTTTAATGTTTAAGAATATTGAGGGGTAATGTGTTTTCAAAGTTGTTGTAGTAAAAAGGTTCGTTGAGACTTGTGAAGGAAGATTTTTTTAGACTTAATTTTTATAAATAAAAAAAATATAACAAACTCGAATAAAAAGTGTTGTGAGAATTATGGAGAGACTGGGGCTAGGATTCCGCTATTTACCAATTCCAAAGTGATACTAATTATAATCATGCAATTTCACACGTTCAAATTGATTCTCAACTTTTGCAAAAGTAGATTTTTAGAAACAACAAATGTTAATCCAAAGCATGAGACATCAAAACCCTAGGCTAAGCATGTTCCATCAAAAGAAAATACAATTGTTTAACAAAAACCATAAAATCTATTTTCAATCTAGGCAAATAATCATAAATAAAAATTGCACAAATTAAATAATTAAGAATTACCACTTTTTCATTGGAAAGATAGCATCCTCCGTCGCCCCAAGGATTGGGTTTAGCTCATCATGTTGGAAACACGCTCAAAATATGATTTCATTTCTCAAAGGTGCTTACAAATGATGAAAATGAGAGAGATCAAATAAATCAGGAATTTGCAACGCAAGGAAAACGTTACAAACCCACTGTTACAGATGCCACTGTCACTGTAGCTATACGACCCACAAGCTTCTGTCGTTGTCACTGTAGCTTTTACGACTGTTTCTGAGTGTCTAATGTTCTTTGTGTTCTTGAGGTGCAGTAGTAGCAGAAACGACTCTACAACCTCTGATTTCTTCTCTACAGCTCACTAAATACCTTTGTTTCCACCCCTAACTCTCCATCCCCTACTATGAACTCCATAGAACCTTTATATAGCCAACAGAAGCGTAATAACTCCTTAAATCTTTTGCACTGTTCCGAGATTATTTTCCTTCCATTTACGGGAATATCTTCCTTCCATTGTCTCTTCACGCGTCTGTTGTACACAAAATTGCTCCAACACGTTTCTACATAATCCCAGTAGCAGTTATACATGAAGTAGCCTCATGAAATCCCCTCAACATGGCACAAAAAATCCCGAGTATCTTTCCCGTACGTGGCTTGCCCTGCTTTCTTAAACCGACGAGAATAAACAATTTTATTCGAATCCAAAGATATTACCAACCTTGTTTCGGTAAATCAGGCCATAGTCAATCCATCTGCGCGACAAAATCTTCAAGAATCTTGCCAAGTATTAATCCAGGGAAATACACTATCAACCAAATATTCAAATATAATTCCCGCCAAAATTTGGATAATCCGTGAAGAAAAAGGGACTCCCCCTAAAAGAAATGGGGGTGCGAATAGCACTTGACGCCCTGAGGTGCCCCTTAGTAATTGAGGTGCCCCTTATCCAAAGTGGGAGTCCGCATAGCAAATGACCTCCGGGGGTGCTTCGCATAATTTTTCGAGCCGACTTTCCAAAAATGTTTATTTTCCAAATATACCTACAAGCACACAAAACACCATAATAAGTACAAATCGAGCACTAACAATACATAACATTGAGAACAAAATAGACACAAAAATGCGTCTATCAAATACCCCCAAACTTATTATTTGCTAGTCCTCGAGCAAATCTAATCTAGAAAAATAAAAATGACTACACTTAGCACGTGCAGCAAGCCGTTAAACCACTAGGTGGACCTAGTGGCGGAGTGTTGTCTCCGGAGGGTTTACCAGAGGTGTACCCACAAAACCATTACTCCAGACCCTAGCTATCTACGCAGAACCTTGGAAGGCATTAAATAATCTCCTTGGTAGGCATACTCTCATTGACTACAGGAGGAAGTACCCTGATGCGAAATTCCAATTGTTGTACACGAGTTTGCACTCAGCATACTAAAATTCATATATAAGTGACAGAGCTCTACTTAGATAGTTTCCTGTACATCATAACCGGAGTCAACCAATCACATGGAAAGATTAAGAAGATGGATAAAGAGATGGTTAAAAGTGAACGTGTTTCCCATATCTGTCTGAAGGCCTCTGCCAAGGTGAACCTATCCTAATGGACTGAGAAACCGGTTTGACTAATATCAACACAACAGGCATATACAAGGGGACCAGTGATCGATAAACCTAACTCTAGGTCAACACAACTGGCATATACAAGGGCACCAGTGGTCGACTTTATTGAATTTATTCCGGTTGGTCTAATGGTCTGGTCTCATATTTATTTTTATTTAATTTTTTTTTCATTTTTTTTTGTGTCGGTATCTCAATCACTCTATTCCACCCTAGCAAAGGTAACAACTTGAATCGTGTGCCCCACCAAATCACTTAAAAAATAAAAACAGAAGGATTAGGATTCAATGAGATATGGCGAAACTACCATGTTTTTTTTTTATTCTAACACCTGACCTCTTTGCTTTTATGAATAGACTCTTTAGATATTTCCATCTAATCAGAATGGTTCCTCAAATCTACAACCAAGATGTTCCCATCCACTTAGATTGGTTAGTGCCAACCTTAATAAGCATAAATTTCTAGGCTCTGGAGTTTATTTGTTGCAGCTAAGAGCTAACAAAAAGTTTCTTCCCCACCCCCAAACTTAAATCTAACATTGTCCTCAATGTTCTAAAGATGAAATTAAAAGCATGAACAATAAGAAACTGTTACCACTTAATGGATGGAAAAAGAAATAAGGAAGGATATTACCGTAAGCATGAGTACCTCCCAGGAAATGCTAAATTTAAAGTCTTTAGCTAGACATCAAATACCTCAAAAAGGATTGTCACCTTCCAAAGTCATATATCAATAGTCGAAACAATTGTGGGTCCATAAGACCAAATAGAGCTGACACCGGTATGAGACAATTGCACTGATTCAGAAAAATGAAAAGAAGGAGCACGTCCTCATCTAAGATTTCTGTCAAGACAACTGGGTTTATCTGCGACGCGTAACTGAACTTCATATGTTTGTCTCGATAAATAGATTCATCCGAAAAACGGGTCTCTAATACCTGGGTTACCTCCTGGACAGTATCAGGAGGATCGGGTTGCAGAGTCTGAAAAGACTCAAGTAATATCTCAGATGTACAAGGCTCGAGTCCCAAGTTAAGGACTCTAATTAGGGACACGATACAATCACAAGAACCATCACTACCCCTGAACTTAGGGTTCATAGACAAACCTCTAACTATTTCTTGAATTTCCGGATCTTCAAAGTCCTTAAAATACTCAAGAGATTCTTCTAGTTCTCTACCCCCAAACTTAGGGTCATCATTATCCTCAGAAAAACCTAAAACTATTGCCTGAATTTCTGGGTCCATAGAATATTTAAAATACTCAAGAGCTTCTTCTAAAGATTGATCACATATCTGATCTAAGAGAATGGTTTCCTCAAAATAATCTAAAGAATCTACCAGTAAAGTGTCAAGCCAATTATCCTGAACCAAATCTTGAACTAAAGTGCTAATCATATTCACTTCTTCTAAATCATCGTTCTCAGAAGGTTTTCTAGTAACATTAAAGATATTTAGTTTAGTGGTCATATTACCAAAGGATATGTTCATAAGCCCAGTCCTACAGTTGATGACAGCGTTAGCTGTGGCTAAAAATGGGCGACCTAAAATCACTGGGATTTGACGACTTGGGTCCTGAACAGGCTCGGTGTCTAGAACAACGAAATCCACAGGATAAATAAACTTATCAACCTCAATCAGAACATCCTCTATGACACCACGAGGGACTTTGACAGACCTATCAGCTAATTGTAGTGTCATTTTAGTCGGTTTCAACTTACCAAGACCTAGCTGGGTGTATACATGATACGGAGTAAGTTAACACTAGCTCCTAAGTCAAGTAAAGCTTTATCGACCATGTGATCACCAATCGCACAAGATATGGTGGGGCATCCAGGATCCTTATACTTAGGGGGTGTTTGGTTCAGAACAATGGAACTTACCTGACCAGCTAAAAAAGCTTTCTTATGGACATTAAGCCTACGCTTTCGTGTACAAAGATCTTTAAGGAACTTGGCATAAGCAGGCATCTGCCTAATTGCTTCTAATAGCGGAATGTTGATGTTCGCCTGCTTAAATGTTTCCATTATCTCGTTGAAAGTCGACTCCTTCTTTGTTGGGGCTAACAAATGTGGATATGGGGCTCTAGGAACAAAGGTAGACCTATCAGGAATTTCTTGGGAATCCTTATAGACTGTTTCAGTTTCCTCGTCTACGGGCTCCTCTTGGGAAGTAGAAGGTGGAACTACAGTATGTCCACTAGGCATGGCTATCTTATTGTCTACCGTTTTACCACTCCTAAGGGTTGTTATCGAGTTCACATGGTTTGATGATTTCTCACCAGCTAAAGATATTTGATGGACTCCCCTAGGGTTGGGTTGTGGTTGACTAGGAAACTTTCCTTTTTCTCTCAATGTCTCATTTATCTGACTAACCTGGGTTTTCAACTCGGAAATAGCCTGAGAGTTAGCTTGTACGATCTTTTTATTTTCATCTAATCCTTGTGTAACCGATTGCTGAAATTCTAAAGTGTTCCGAGTTAACAAGGCAAGAGACTCTTCTAAACTCATGATTTTCTTATCTGAAGGGATCTGAAACTGTGCCGGAGCTGAAGGATTCTTAGTATAGCCAAAACCTGGGGGAACCTGAGCATTACTATACTGACCTTGATTCTGGCCCTTGGACCAAGAAAGGTTTGGATGGTTTCTCCATCCAGGGTTATAGGTTTCTGAATATGGGTCAAACTTATGTTGGTTATCAAACCTAGTGTTGTTATAAAGAGCATTGTCTTGCTCTTCAACAACATGTCCTTCCCAAAAAGGCTCATTTCTTTCACTACTACCACTAGAATGACATAATTCTGAGGCTTCTAACCTTTTGGCTATAACTGCTATTTTGGCATCTGACTCATAAGATCCTTCTACCCTATTAACATTTCCTCTACTTAGAAGAATTGTTTTCTGGGATTCCCTACTATTTTCCCATTGTTGGGTCTTATCGGCGATTTCATTCAAAAATTTCATCGCTTCATCAACAGTTTTATTCTCAAACCCACTTGTGCATAAGGACTCAACCATGGTTGTTGTTGAATAATATTGACCCTCGTAGAGGATCTGAACTAACCTAACCTTCTCCAAACCATGATGAGGACATTTAGATATCAAGTCATTGAACCTTTCTAAGTACCTATATAAAGATTCTCCCTCTTGTTGGGAAAAAGTACATATTTGTGTCCTAATAGACGATGTTTTATGCCTTGGGAAAAACTTATGTATAAAGGCAAAAGTAAGTTGGTCATAGCTTTCAATTGACTCAGAGTCCAAACTATACAGACAAGATTTGGCTTTATAAAGAAAAGGGGAATAACCTAAGTTTCAACGCATCATCACTTAGGTTTTTAATTTTCAGAGTACTACAAACTTCCTCAAATTCCCTAACATGAAAATAGGGGTTCTCATTCTCCTTCCCTAAAAACATTGGGAGCATCTGTAAAGTCCCAGGTTTCAATTCATAATTTGCCTCGGTTTCAGCTAACTTGATACAAGACGGACGAGAGGTCCTAGTTGGGTTTAGCAAAGCTTTCAAAGTTGTCATTTCTGGCACTACCAAAGGACTAGGAGTACTAGGGGTACTTTCCTCACGAAGAGACAGATTCTCAAAACTGAAGTTTCCAAAAACGGGGCTCTCAAAAGAAGAGTCTTCGAGCTCCCCGCCTTCACAAGAATAACTACTAGGTTTTTCACTAATCAAACGACCTAGAGTGTTTCTTTTCCAAGTCCGTTTAAAAACTTCGGGCATACACTAGAAAAACAAAATCAAAAAGAAAAGTTCTAAAAAGGAAGGGATGTTCTATGCAAACACAATCAAGGCTGACTCCACCACAGCAAACCTACTGATTTCTAGCAAACAAAAAGCATGATGGCTCCACTTAGATTGTTTCTAGACCAGCTTCTAATCCTTCGAACGGGAATTCGTTACAATTTAAGCAAACCCCTCTGGAATCAATCCGAGTTAAAGTAAGTTGAATAGAGGCGAGGGAAGCTCGGTGGAGCTTTGATACCCAAGGCCTCACCGGTATTACAAGGCGGCGCAGTCAAGCATTCAACTTACAGAAACCGTGAAGAACTTCGAAGTATGCTTAAAAGAGTAACCAATATTTTTCGAATAACTTTCCTGTTAAGCTCGTTACCCTATCGGTCTCGTTCTAGTCAAAATTTTAGGGTTAGGTTCGCGTTTGGTGTCGTTTTCCTAAGGCGGGCAAGAAGAGAACGGTGATGAAATCTGAACCCTTATCTTGTATGGCCAGTCCTTGCCCTTTACTAGGAAATTAAAGCATCCGTTTTCAAGTCCTCAACATATATGCATACGAAGGAAGACAGTAACTCGCTGACAGGGGATTCGCGAGTGTTTCGACAAACTTACCTCCCGTACCAGACGGGGAATGAACCTTTGTAGTCGACTCGGGCCACGACTCATATGTCATGTACGAACCCGAGGGGCCGAGGTGATATCGTAATCACCGTCCTTCTCTGCAAACAGTTTATATTTAAACTACCCTTCTGTAGGGTTTAAAAATAATGTCCCAAAATTTAAAGTCCAAAGTCCAAAAATATAAAGTGCAAAAGAAAAAGAAAGTCTAAAAAAATAAAAATCTACAAAAATAAAAATGTCTTTTTTTTTTCTCTCTTTTTTTTATATAAAAAAAAAATCTTCTTCTTTCGCTCTTTTAGCTTTGCCTTTTACTCCAGTCTTTAAGTATTCACCAAAAGCTTTGGCAAAATTTTCTTTCGCTCCAAATTCCAAAATCTGAAAGAAAAAGACAAAAACCCAAAAACGTAAAGAAGAACAAATAAAAATAAAAACCTAAAAAAAAAAAATCTAAAAACTCTAGCCTAAAGACAAGTCCGCGTCGGCGGCGCCAAAAATTTAATGTGTTTTCAAATTTATTGTAGTAAAAAGGTTCGTTGAGACTTGTGAAGGAAGATTTTTTTAGACTTAATTTATATAAATAAAAAAAAATATAACAAACTCGAATAAAAAGTGTTGTGAGAATTATGGAGAGACTGGGGCTAGGATTCCGCTATTTACCAATTCCAAAGTGACACTAATTATAATCATGCAATTTCACATGTTCAAATTGATTCTCAACTTTTGCAAAAGTAGATTTTTAGAAACAACAAATGTTAATCCAAAGCATGAGACATCAAAACCCTAGGCTAAGCATGTTCCATCAAAAGAAAATACAATTGTTTAACAAAAACCATAAAATATATTTTCAATCTAGGCAAATAATCATAAATAAAAATTGCACAAATTAAATAATTAAGAATTACCACTTTTTCATTGGAAGGATAGCATCCTCCGTCGCCCCAAGGATTGGGTTTAGCTCATTATTTTGGAAACACGCTCAAAATATGATTTCATTGCTCAAAGGTGCTTACAAATGATGAAAATGAGAGAGATCAAATAAATCAGGAATTTGCAATGCAAGGGAAACGTTACAAACCCACTGTTACAGATGCCACTGTCACTGTAGCTATACGACCCACAAGCTTATGTCGTTGTCATTGTATCTTTTACGACTGTTTCTGAGTATCTAATGTTCTTCGTGTTCTTGAGGTGCAGCAGCAGCAGAAACGACTCTGCAACCTCTGATTTCTTCTCTACAGCTCACCAAGTACCTCTGTTTCCACCCCTAACTCTCCATCCCCTACTATGAACTCCATAGAACCTTTATATAGCCAACAGAAGCGTAATAACTCCTTAAATTTTTTGCATTGTTCTGAGATTATTTTCATGCCATTTTTGGTAATATCTTCCTTCTATTGTCTCTTCACGCGTCTGTTATACACAAAATTGCTCCAACACGTTTCTACATAATCCCAGTAGCAGTTATACATGAAGTAGCCTCATGAAATCCCCTCAACATGGCACAAAAAATCCCGAGTATCTTTCCCGTACGTGGCTTGCCCTGCTTTCTTAAACCGACGAGAATAACCAATTTTATTCGAATCCAAAGATATTACCAAACCTGTTTCGGTAAATCAGGCCATAGTCAATCCATCTGCGCAACAAAATCTCCAAGAATCTCGCCAAGTATTAATCCAGGGAAATAAGCTATCAACCAAATATTCAAATATAATTTCCCGCCAAAATTTGGATAGTCCGTGAAGAAAAAGGGACTCCCCCTAATAGAAATGGGGGTGCGAATAGCACTTGACGCCCTGGGGTCCCCCTTAGTAATTGAGGTGCCCCTTATCCAAAGTGGGAGTCCGCATAGCAAATGACCTCCGGGGGTGCTTCGCATAATTTTTCGAGCCGATTTTCCAAAAATACCTACAAGCACACAAAACACCATAATAAGTACAAATCGAGCACTAACAATACAGAACATTGAGAACAAAATAGACACAAAAATGTGTCTATCAAGGGGTTATTTAAAGTGATCAATTAAATTAACCAATCAATATTTCTTCTACTAGTTTATGGTTGTGTGATAAGTTTCATTCTTAAATTTTGAGTGAGAAATAACCACACCATAATGAGAGAATGCGTGTTTGAGAGCGACCAATATCGTGGGAAAGAAACCTTCCGAAATATTTCTAGAGACCCCACAATATCGTGGGAAGTAAAAGATTTTTTCTGATGATCTCTAAGAAAGGAAATCAACCATTATTATTAAAAATAGAGGATGAGAGTACTTACCACCTTCACATCCGATTGCAATGACGATAACACCACTCTCACAATATCCAATAGAAACGTAGTCTTCAGCTCGTCTTCTTCATCTTCTTGGTCTTCGGTCTTTAACTATTGATAATAAACTCTTGAACTTCTTAGAACTTCGACAATTTTTTTTTTAGTTTTTGTTTTCTCTATTTCCTTGTTGCTTGAAACTTCTTTATATATTTTTCTTCCCGATGGCCAAATAACAACCTAAATGCAAATCCTTTTGTATTTTTTTTATTATTATTTTTTTCACAGAAAAAGATTGCAACTAATAAAATAAAAATGAAATTCAAATTGACATGGCCATAAAAGAAGTACTTTACCACTTTGATCTTCACAACTTGTATTGTCTTTGTATCATAAACTTCAATAACTCTCATTTTTTGATTTTCTTCGTTCTTGTAATACTTAGATACAGAATTCTGCTCCTTATATGTAAGTCTTCAACATGTATATATAAAATATGCTCATTATATGTTGCTTTACTTGGATATGAAATATGCTCTTTCTTGTATTGTTGCTTAAACCTCAAACGTCTTCAACTTTCCTTGTAAATTTTTATGTCGCTCCACTTGTTAATGATGGTGGTGTTTCTATGGATTTGTTGTTGGCGAGAGAGAGAATGGTGCTAACTGCAAATTAAACTACAAGAAGGTGGTTTTCATCTATAGACGTCACCCTCATGATTGACAAAATTAGCACTCAAGAGATCAAAGAGTAGTGCATCTATTGGTGGGAGGTTGGGTATCTCACAATTCTACCCGGAATTAACGTACGGTGACACACACTCAAAAGAAAGCTTTTTAGTCAGCTACAAAGCAAAAATTTGGTCTGGTGCCTCTGTTGATTTGAAAATAGGTAGTCTCCACTAATGATTGATCAGCAACTCTAATAATGCATTTCTCCCTGCACCTCATTTGCATCACCGGCATGATTAAATCCATTATTTAACACTCCAATTCGTAAGAAATCCGAACGTAGTTCCCTAACACTTCCAAGTTCAGTTATGTCGGTCAGAATTCTCTATGTAAACTTACCTAGAAGTATTCTAGTGACTCTAAAATCTCTAAAAGTTGGAGGTTTTATGCAAAAATTTTAAAAACTCTATATGCAAAAATAATGATGTAGCTTCTAACCAAAAATTGATGTTAATGTTTGTTGATGCTTCTATGGAGGAATCTTTCTCTAATGTAGGATGCAGAATTGTTTGGTATATACCAGATGGTCATTTTTCAAAAGCCAAATGCTGGACTACCAAGGCTAGCTCAGTGATAGTCGCATAATTTCATGTTCTTCATCAAGCTATAGAATGGGATACTAATTGTTAGAGCATAGCTCGGTTGAACCCACCAAGCGTTGGTATGTCAAGTTTGGTTGTCATATTTTAGTGGACCAAAACTCATTTAAAGAGTCGCTTGATTATTTACTAGAGTCAACTTCGTATAGGTTAGCTTGAAAGTATTATGATATGAGACATTACAAGTATTACGTGAAGACTTGAAGAATGTGAAGAAGTAAGGAGCTAAAACGACGACATCATCCTTCCACTTGAGGTTAGTAATATTTGACTTGAACTGTTTCGTTCCCTAACGTATCTTTAGAGTCGTGCATATTGAAAACATAACTGCGAAGCTGTGAATGTTTATACACTAGTTACACATAGTATTAAGGAATACAACACGAAGTATAACGCTTATCTTTTTAACTTTGTATATAAGACATCGACATAATTGTATGAATGTTATTGTGATTATGTATAGGTATGGGTGAAGATTTTGTCCTAGGAAACAATGTTTTCCATTCGTTTAAAGGAAGTACAATTCATAAACTTGTTTTATGAATCGAAAGGGAAATCGCTAGGCTTATTAGTATTGTTATTCATTGCAAATCTTTAGATTACCAATATGTGTGTTTAGTATAACCTCTCATGACTTGCTTATGTTCTTGGTAAAACTATTCACAAGGCATGACTTATGTATTGGTATGACTTTTATTAGTGAAACAGATCTTAAGTAATCACCTGAGATGGTATGATCGATTTGTTGTAATTGGTATGACCAACTCTAAACATTGGGGGACCGATCCTACTAAGAGGCGTAACCGATCAAAAAATGAGGATCGATCCTTGTAAGAGGTGCAACAAGTTTTTAGTTATTGGGAACCGATCCTATGAACATGTGCAACACGTTTTTAGTTATTGGGAACCGATCCTATGAGCATGTGCAACAAATACAAGTTAGATACCATATATATGTGGGAACCGATCCTAGTACCTAGTCAACCAAGTTTTGGTAACTAGCGTGACTAATTCTAGTACCCACATGGAGGTAGAGCCGAAACTTGTTTTGGTAGAACCGTGAAACCTATGTTTTGTGATTTGATAGGATAGTCAATCACATAGTTCTTGGAAGTCGGATGAACCAATTCTAAACTTGTTTGGAAGTGTGGCAAATCGATTCCAAGATTCTAAATATGAAAAAGGATTTACAAAGTAAAGATGTCGACATACTTTGAACATGTGCAATAACTCTTATCATTTATTGTTCAAAGATATTCCTTAATAACTAAAGGAGAATCCCGGATCGAAATAAATTGAGAATATTTTAATTAAGGTTTTTAGTTTTATATGCTTTTAATTTCCATCAATTAAAATGCATATCTTTAGAAAACAAAAATTCGTAATGTGCATTCACTAGTTGGAGATTTTCTACTGAGAATTCGGTCATTAATTAGACAGAGTATTTCCAGGAATTATGAAAACCGATTTGGTGTTTATTGCATATCTTTGAGAATATTCGGTTTTGGAAATTCCTTGGTCTATTAATATTGAAGTTTGCATTTCAAGCAAACTAATCATCAGAGCCAGCAAAACTACCTAGTTGTGTTTTTACTGGTGGAGCCGCGTATTCGGAGAGGAAAGTAACCTAATTAGGCGAAATCTCTTACGACCGCTCGGTTTAAAGACTTCTTTGGGGTTGAGAAGCTCTATTAGTACCGTTGGTGGGAAACTAGATAATTGCAGTTTATTATTAGTTTTCCATTGATTTGATTGACTAACGGTTATTGAACTTTGATTGCACCTAGTTTTTTTATGCTTGAGAATCTTCTTTTCTGATATAAGACTCACTCAAACTAGATCGAAGTTTCGAAGGGGATCTTTAGACAGTTTGTAGTTCTAAAGACGTCTTGTGATAATCCATTGATAACAGACTCCGTTCTGTGTGTGATTGATCACAAGAGATTCAAGTTGATTGTGCGCACGTGTTTATTGAATATCAAAGAAGATTTGAAGACAAAGAAGATATTTGGGTTCATAATCTTTGGTCTGCACAAAACTTGTTTCGGCTGGAAAAGGATCCAACTATAATCGTTTATCTTTGTGATAGATTTGATTGATTAGTTGAGTAGATATGCATCAATACAATTCTTTGTGATTCAAAGTATTGATTGCAAAATCTTGACAATTACTTTGGTAATTGTTATTGGATAGATCTAAGGACCTGACAAAGGAGTTTATTGGGATAAACGAAAGAGCCTATTGTCAAACTCATATCAAGTTCATTGAAAAGAGTTGTTACCGAACAGATTTGTTGTTCTTTTACTGTTTAAAATATGAGCCAAAGGAATTGTTCCAAGTGTGTGACTTATTGCAAGTTGGAGGCGCATGGATACAGATGGAACTAAGTGAACTATAGGTTTAGTTGCTTGGTCTCAACTATACGAAGTTGGTTTACATTTTGTATAGCGGCTTAATCCTGAGAGTATTCAATTCTGGACAAGGTCCCGGGGTTTTTCTGCATTTGTGGTTTCCTCGTTAACAAAATCTTGTTGTGTCTTTTACTTTTCTATTTCCGCAATTATAATTGTTTTTATTATAATTAGAAGTAAAATCCACAAACGTTAGTTCCTATTTACTTGATAGAAATCATATTGTGTTTGGTTAAGTCCGAACCTTTTATCAAGTAAACATACATCATTGTTGTATTGTCTCGATCTTGTATCCGTAGTCAATCACACAAGTTATCTTGTTATCGTATTGTCTCGATCTCGTATCCATAAACGATCATACGAAGTGTGAACCGATTAGTTGTATTGTCTCGACTCAGTCCATAGACAATCACTTTCGGAGAAAGGACTTATAGGTGGAAAAGTTTTAGATTGAGGTATATTTGGGTACCCTCGTCTTTTCACTAATCACCAGCTGTAAAACCCACTTTTCGTTTCTGACAACCTCTCTTTGGTAACCGCAATCAATAGAGAATAGTCTAGCATTAATTGGACACAATTTCCTTATGTAAATGACTATAAAATAGGTATTTCGCTTTCCAACAACCTATATGTAAATATGTCCCTTGTAAACTCAACAGAGTAGCGGATGCTCTAGCTGGGTTAGCAAGTAAGTTTAGTATATCTTAAACAAGATGATATCCCCTAATCAATCTGCTTTTCTTCCCGGTTGACAAAATCACGGATAACATTATCATTGCACGTGAGCTTATTCACTCTATGAAAAACTCAAAAGCTACAAAAGGAAATTTTGCTTTAAAATTAGACCTCTCAAAAGCCTTTGACAGAGTAGAGTGAGATTTCATCAAATCGGCTCTATCAGCGTTTGGTTTTGGTCATTCGTGGGTTAACCTCATAATGCAGTGCATTTGAACCACTTCATTTTTCTATCCTTCTAAATGGCTCTTCGGGTCCAAATTTTTCCACTTCTAGAGGCCTAAGACAGGGTGACTCGCTTTCACCATACTTGTTCTTAATATGCATGGAGATTCTTTCTAGCTCCTAGAGAAAGCAGTTTCCGAAAAGAAAATTTCGGGCCTCAAGGTAAATAAAGATGCCCCGAATATTTCGCACCTTTTCTTCGCAGATGACTGCTTTTTATTCACAAGAGCTGACCTTGGCGAGATTACAGGTCAGATGGCGACCTTGAACTTCGTATATAAGACATCGGCATAATCGTATGAATGCTATTGTGATTATGCATGGGTATGGGTGAATATTTAACAATGTTTTATATTCGTTTAAAGGAAGTACAATTCATAAACTTGTTTTATGAATTGAAAGGGAAATCGCTAGGCTTATTGGTATTGTTATTCATAGCAAATCTTTGGATTACCAATATGTTTGTTTAGTATAACCGCTCATGACTTGCTTATGTTCTTGGTAAAACTATTCACAAGGCCTGACTTATGTATTGGTATGACTTTTATTAGTGAAACCGATCTTAAGTAATCACCTGAGATGGTATGATCGATTTGTTGTAATTGGTATGAACAACTCTAGACATTGGGGGACTGATCCTAGTAAGAGATTTAATCGATCTTAAAAGGGGAATCGATCCTTTTAAGAGGTGCAATAAGTTTTTAGTTATTGGTAACCGATCCTATGAACATGTGCAACACGTTTTTAGTTATTGGGAATCGATCCTATGAACATGTGCAATAAATACAAGTTAGATACCATATATATGTGGGAACCGAACCTAGTACCTAGTCAACCAAGTTTTGGTAACTAGCGTGACTAATTCTAGTACCCACATGGAGGTAGAACCGAAACTTTTTTTGCTAGAACCGTGAAACCCATGTTTTGTGATTTCATAAGATAATCAATCACATAGTTCTTGAAAGTAATATGAACCAATTCTAAACTTGTTTGGACGTGTGTCAAATCAATTACAAGATTGTAAATATGAAAAAGGATTTACAAAGTAAAGATGTCGACATACTTTGAACATGTGAAGTAACTCTTATCATTTATTGTTCAAAGATATTTCTTAATGGCTAAAGGATAATCTCGGATCGAAATAAATTGAGAATCTTTTAATTAAGGTTTTAAGTTTTATATGCTTTTAATTTCCATCAATTAAAATGCATATCTTTAGAAAATAAAAATTAGTAATGTGCATTTACTAGTTGGAGATTTTCTACTGAGATTTCGGTCATAATTTAGACAGAGGATTTCCAGGAATTATGAAAACTGATTTGGTGTTTATTGCATATCTTTGAGAATATTCGGTTTTGGAAATTCCTTGGTGTCCAAACTTCCTTGGTCTGTAAATATTGAATTTTTCATTTCAAGCAAACTAATCCTCAGAGCCAGCAAAACTACCTAGTTGTGTTGTTACCGGTGGAGCCGCCTATTCGGAGAGGAAAGTAACCTAATTAGGCGAAATCTCTTACAACCGCTCAGTTTAAAGAATTCTTTGGGATTGAGAATCTCTATTAGTACCGTTGGTGGGAAACTATATAATTACAGTTTATTATTAGTTTTCGATTGATTTGATTGACTAACGGTTGTTGAACTCTGATTGCACCTAGTTTGTTTATGCTTGAGAATTGGTAGACACATTTTTGTGTCTAAGTTATCCTCAATTTTTTGTATTATTGTTATTCGATTTTTGTACTTATTATGGTGTTTTGTGTGTTTGTAGGTGTTTTTTGGAAATAAATATTGTTGGAAAATTCGGCTCGAAAAATCACTCATAGCACCCCCGGAGGACATTTGCTATACGGACCTCGGATTTGGATAAGGAGCACCCACGACTATATGTAGCCCAATTTTGTCCATGACACCCATCTTCATCTTTCAAATTCTGAAAAAAGGCGGGAAAACATGGTTCTCACCTGAAGAATTTTCAGTCGAAATTGGAAGCCGTTGTAGAGAGACTCAATGGCTTAGATTGATGGGGGGACTCTATTAAGGTTAACAGGCAGGATATGGTTGATTTCGTCGGTTGAAATTGACTAGATAACTCGCAATAAGAAGTCATATCAACACGTACACCGTAAGAGATATTCACGTTATTACAGCAAGTCTTACGTGTGATGCTCGTGTTTGGATACCACTTGGTCTCTGAAGAAGCGTGTAGAAGTCAAATAAGGAAATTTCAGAGGCAGCAAACGTGTAAGAGAAGGATTTTTGGAAAGAAAATATTCCGAGAATATTATCCTTCACTACCGAATAAAGAGAGATTACTGTGAGTTATTACGGAGGATTTTCTTCGCCCGTTGAGTATAAATATCATCCTAGGGTAGCACAGAATGAGACAGAGAGAATTGGGAGAAGTTCAGAGCATCATAGAGTCGGGACGATCACTTGAAGGAAAATTCTTTTCTGTTGGTGCATGAAGAACATAAGACGCAATAGAACAGTCGTTCATCAATAGTGACAACGACAAACACCAGTAGGTCGTATAGCTACAGTGACGGTGACAGTTTTCATTTATCGTTCTCTGTAACAGCTGGTTTGTAACAAACATGAGTGTTACAAACCCGGTTTTATTAATTTTTCTCCCATTTCATCATTTGTAAACCATCTTTGAGCAATGAAAACAACTTTTGAGCGTGTTTCCAACATGATGATGAGCTAATTCTCCCACAACCAAGGCGATGGAGGAAACTATTCACTTATGATTGATTGGTAATTTCTTTTTATAATTTCAATTACTATTAATTTAATTTAATCCACTAAGATCATTATAATTGTGTGTTTTTATGAGATGAAAATGGTTTTCTTAATTAGTTGTGAATCAATTTGATGTCTTATGCTCAGAAATATTTCTTTGATAATTCATGCTTAGGGATTACAATTTAATATTTGGAAACCTTATAGATATTAGTGATTTAATGTGAAAAAAAGGCTTAATAATAATTCTTGAAATAATCTTTATCAACCAATAAGTTAAAGGAATAGTGGAATCCGGAGTCTTGGTCTAGTTTTAAATTTTGATATCACTTTAATTGAGTTTGCTATATTTTTAGTCTTAAAATTAAATCTAGAATCTTTTTCTTTCACAAGTCTCAACGAACCTTTTACTACAACTCAATTGAAAATCAAATCAAGAATCTTCTCTTCTGATATAAGATTCAATCAAACTAGATCGAAGTTTCGACGGGGATCTTTAGACTGTTTGTAGTTCTAAAGACGTCTTGTGATAATCCATTGCTAACGGACTCCGTTCTGTGTGTGATTTATCACAAGAGATTCAAGTTAATTGTTTGTAGGTGTTTATTGAAGATCAAAGAATATTTGAAGATAAAGAAGGTATTTGGGTACATAATCTTTGGTCTGCACAAAACTTGTTTCGACTGGAAAAGGATCCAACTAATCGGTTTATCTTTGTGATATATTTGATTGATTAGTTTAGTAGATCGGTATCAATACAATTCTTTGTGATTCAAAGTATTGATTGCAAAATCTTGACAATTACTTTGGTAATTGTTATTGGATAGATCCAAGGACCTGACAAAGGAGTTTATTGGGATAAACGCAAAAGCCTGTGGTCAAAATCATATTACGTTGATTGAAAAGAGTTTTTACCGAACAGATTTGATGTTCCTTAACTGTTTGGAATATGAACCAAATGAATTTTTCCAAGTGCGTGACTTATTGCAAGTTGAAGGCGCATGGATACAGACGGAACTAAGTGAACTATAGGTTTAGTTGCTTGGTCTCAACTATACGAAGTTGGTTTAGATTTTGTATAGTGGCTTAATCCTGAGAGTATTCAATTCTGGACAAGGTCCCGGGGTTTTTCTGCATTTGTGGTTTCCTCGTTAACAAAATCTTGCTGTGTCTTTTACTTTTCTATTTCCGCAATTATAATAGTTTTATTATAATTAGAAGTAAAATACACAAACTTTAATTCCTATTTACTTGATAGCAATCCTATTGTGTTCGGCTAAGTCCGAACCTTTTATCAAAGTAAACATACTTCGTTGTTGTATTATCTCGATCTTGTATCCATAGTCAATCACACAAGTTATCTTGTTGTCGTATTGTCTCGATATCTTATCCATAGACGATCATATGAAGTGTGAACCGATTAGTTGTATTGTCTCGACTCAGTCCATAGACAATCACTTTCGGAGAAAGGACTTATAGGTGGAAAATTTTCAGATTGAGGTATATTTGGGTACCCTCGTCTTTTCAATTGGTATCAGAGCAGGCAAACATGAAAAGATCTAATAATCTGTGTTTGGTGCGATCCAACTTATAAGAAAATGAATCTTATGAATGATTCAGTTAACGTACCACTAAGATTTAATGGGTTGAATTACCCATTTTGGAAAGCTGCTATGAGAACCTTTCTTCAATCCTGAGATTTTAATACTTGGCTATTAATCGAAGACGGATATGAAATACCAAGAGTAGAATATCCAGAAGCAGAGTTTAAACGCTTAGCATTCTACAATTTTGAAGAAAGAGATCTTGCAAAGCAAAACTCTGATGGTCTAAATGCCATCATACACGCAGTTAGTGATGATCTTCGTCATCATGTTCTATCATGTGAAACTTCTAAGGAGGCATGTGATACTCTTGAGACCGTATTCGAAGGTAATGATTCCGAAAAAGAAGCGTGACTTATGTCCCTTTCATCTGAATGGGAATACCTTAAAATGGATGATAACGATACCTTTGAGGAGTTTAACACTAAACTTTCTGATATTGTCAATGCTTCTTTCCTACTAGGAAAGTCTATACCTGAAAAGGAAATAGTATGCAAAATTCTCAGATAGTTACCATCCAGATACGAGTCTAAGAAACGTGCCATAATAGAAGCAAATGATATTTCTACACTTTCTCGAAGCTCTCTTGTAGGAAAGTTAAAGATCTTTGACAGAGAAATTCTGCTGAAGAATCAAACTGAGAAACGTTGCCAAGAGGACAAGGTACATGTTGAAAAGGAGCTTGACTCAACAATTCTGCTTCTAGCGCAACGAATTAAGGACATCTTATATAATGATAAATGTGTTCCTGAAACATTATCGTTTTGTCATAAAAAGGGTAATGAAGAAGTCGAATGCTTCAAGTGTCGTAGATTCGGACATATGGAAAAACATTGTTCCAGCAACAAATATTATGTCTCTACTATTGATGATATTCCGGATGAAGAATCATATGAATGAATATCTAACTGCAATGCACTTCTTGCCAACTCTAGCAGTGTTGAAACCTGTGAGTCTAATCAACTCTTAGAAAAATTTGAGTTGGGATTTAAGGAAAATAAAAGGTTAAGTCTAGTACTTGAGAACCTTTTAAAATTCCTTTCAGATAAAACCCAAAAGGTAAAATCTGAGCAAGAAAAAATGGTTGAAAAACCACGAGGGTCAGAAACTAGTTTTTCTGATAATCCATTAAGTTCTTCTTGTGGAGAAAGTAACCATGCTGCAATCTTCCATGGAAATATCCAACAAAATAAATTTATCAAAGATCTTCACAAGGGGATAGAGATTTTGAAGGATAGTAAGTTTATTAGATTTCAAAAAGGAATTGCAAACTCTTGCAATTATAAGAGAAAGAAAGAACGTAAGGAAACACAATCTATTGTGTTTATAAGCCATCCTAAGGATGCCTTTGTTACATATGGTGGGAATATTTCTCATCCCAACACACACTAATTGTGTTGAAAATTGCATCCTCACTTGTTGCCCGATATCGTGATTGTGAGGAAGCATAAATCTGGGCAGGATGTACATATCTTATCTTTAAGTAAAAATATTCTTACTTTTGGGAAAATATATTCAGTTTCCTTAAACCAAATTATCCCTTGTTATTCTCCCATTGTATATATATTTTTCTTGTCCGAAAGAAGACTATATTGCTTCAATGAAGAATCCATCTCATAATCCGTCTTTTGAAAATATTTTTTTTCCGCCAAACAAACCTTCTAAAAGAGTTCTTCTAAAAGGTTGTACTTAGAACTTTCTTTTTTTTATCTGTGGATTGTAATTCATTCTGAGGTGCATAAATAGTGCATATAATGGAAGAAACTAAGTGGATTAAAATTAATTAATTAATATTAAAAAAATAAAATAAATTGATGTTTAATCTTCATTTAGAGTTGACTTTGACCTGAGTTGACTTTTGGTCAACATAGCATGCGGCTCTTCGTCACCTTCAAATTTGCATGCACACGATCTGTTTTGCTTCCAACTCATATATAACCACTCGTGTGAGTGATCAATGTGTGTACACACGCTTGAGAATTTTAGCTTATAAGGCCGTGTATATAGGCTTTAGCTAAACCTAGAGAGAAAGATAAAGCAACTCTTCTTTTCCTTTTCTTTTCGTTTTCATGTGAACACGAACCCTAGAGCAGCCGTAAACGATCATCGGCTCTTTTTTTATTTATTTTCCTTACTAAAAACTATTCAAACACTAAGGTGGTTTTTTAGATGAGACGTGATGCGAAGACAATTGTGATTCTTTTTCTTGCCATTGGTTATAATTACCGGTATTTGGAGTTAGCGATTCGAGATAGGGATTTCTACGTAATACTAAACACTAAATTATTATGGCATAGCTTTTATTTGCATCATCATATCTCAATCTTTTGACGTGTATGGATTTTTCATGTAATACAACTAAAAATTGTTTTAGCATTAATATGTATGATTTTTGACTAATTCTATATATCTCATAATTCAAAAGATTAAATAGCTGCATCGTATTGATAATCGGATTTGACTTATGGTTTGTTTACGAAAATTGATCTTTATCTTATCTATCTGTATGGATCACAAACTGTTTTGTGGTTGGTTATTGCAAAGTAAAACAAAGACTTGATTTGGGTTTAATAAATTAATTAAGTGTATAGCATGGATTTCCTATTGTTCTGTTAAGACTGTGTTTAACGTCAGTTGCTCGCACACGATAAATCTATAATGAAAATGCATGGGATTAAATTGGTGACAACACACGTGTTAATAATCATTGAGATTGTTCCTTTCTTTACCACTACTCTTTTGATTAAAACAGTAACAATGAACTTGATACATACCCGTCTTAATAGCCATTTAATTTTAACTTAAACAAATGAGCTACTCTTAATAAGACAAAAATTCATAAAAACTTGTCATCACTCTTAGTGAAGCTATTAGTGATAACTCAAAATTCTGGTCTTAACTAAAAGATTAAGCCACTACGTAGATTGAAAGTGTATCTGTACACATGATAGTTTTGATATGTTAAACAGGTAAATGTTTTTGCTGTGAGAAACTGTCAACGATGAATATAAAACAAAAAGTATTGTTTCTGTATAAAAGATTTAAAGAAGAGAAATTTAAATGATAATCCTTCGTTAAAGAAATATTAGCGGAAATATTAGCGGATTGTTGGTGTAGTAAAATTGTGTAATCTACTTGCTAAGAGGTCAGGCACTTCTTGGTGTAGTAAAATTGTGTAATCTACTTGCTAAGAGGTCAGGCTAAGAAGTGCCGGTGGGTAGTAGATGTGTATGATGAGATTTGTTGAGATCAGGTATCCATAATAGCTATCGCGCTTATGATTACCGGTGTGGTCACAATAGCTATAACGCTTGTGAGGTGCACCATATTGGGGTTGTCTAAAGGTTGATTGTGATTTGGGCTGCGGTCCATGGATAAAGATTTGGGGTTGTCGAATTTATTGAGTTTGATTATGATTTGGGCTGCGGTCCATGGATAAGATTGGGGATATCGAGTTTGCCGAGTTCGGGGCCACAACTATTCAAATAGTGTGTGTCGCGGTGGGCAATGGTTGTAAGTCTAAAGTATTTAAGGATTTGTTGGAAAAGTCTAGCTAAGACAATGAAGTGAGAAATATCTAAGAGTTACAAACTTTGGAACGCACCTAAAGAAGTTTCTAATAATATTTGGTTGAACGAAATTAATAATAATGGTTCTAAAATAATTTAAGAAATTTGTTATTTTAATTTTGAAGCTGAATGAGTAAAAGATCGAAACAGAAACCAGTAAATAATTGAAAGACTGAATTTGTTTAATTATACTTTTGATGCATTGTTTGGTTTGTTTTTCCACTGCACTATATTATCTTTGAAAATTTCCTACTGGGATGTGGTTGCTCACTCCTTTACTTTCTCTCCCTACAGAGTATACAAAGACACTAGATGAAGAAAAGAAACTATAATTAATTAGGGGGACTTGGGCATCGGTATTTAAATATCGTCGTTTGATTATTTTGAATTATGGATTGTAGTCACTTAAGAATGTTTTGTAAATAATTTATTTATTTATTGGAATTTCTTCATAGTTCTAAATTATTCTTATTTTAAAAGGAAAAATCTGGACCTACGTACTTGCACTCCGGATTCTGGACTCGATTCCAGTGCCAGAATTAGCGGGGTGTGACAATCCAGCAAAAGAAGGATCATCTCTTGATGATTTAACACTCTGAGCATCAGTTATGACTGAAACTCATGATATCTCTCTTCATGATAATTCTCAAGATTCTCTAAGAAAACATATTCTTACTGTTAAAGGTTGCATTAGATATCATGAGCTGATGATAAAGGATTCAAAAGAAGTACTAGCAAATCTTTATTCTCAACTGCTTGAGATGAACAAATTGTCTTCTGAAAAAGGAAGTGCTCAGAAGAATTTGAATCCAGTTTTTGAAAGCAATCTTCACAAGAAGTGAGAAAGAAAATAGACATTAGTTTTTGATTACTTCAATAAAGTTTTTATGAATAAAACTACCTTATTTATGAATAAAATTATTATTTTATAATTTTTCTTGTGATAGTTTTTGATTACATAGCCTGTGCTTGAATACTTTATATTATTGTTATGTATGTTTATGGGATGTCTGATTTCGGTTTTCATAACCTTAATATTCGATCTCATATGTGTGAACCCTTATGGTTTGGGTGACCTTTTGATTTAGCGGGATTGAGTTCTAGCCCATGTTAGTAGGCTTTATCAAAGGATCATGAGGGGTTTTGATTGAAACTAATATGTGAAAAAGTCATAATATGTTGAATCGTTTTGGTTTAGCATAAAAGCATATGAGTTTCACGGTTTCAACTTTTGCATTGCATTAGTTAAAACCGGTTTTCAACCTTTCTCTGGTAAAGGTTGGTCTTTGTTGTTGTTCTTTTGTTTTGCGAGAGGATGACAACACAATGGGGGAGAGTTCTATGTGAACTTGCGATCTTTCAGGGGAGAAGAGGGTGTGGAATTTGAGGTAACAAATTTGTTAGTTAATCGTTTTCCTGTTTAAGAAAAGCCTGATTTTATTACATATATTTATTGCTTTTGCTTAACAAAATTTCGGTACAATTTATGTTTATTCCATTTTTTTGTGGATGTGTGTGTGATTCAATTGTTTTCGGTTAAGAAAAACAATTGTTATCTTGCTTTATTGTTTGATATCAATTGTTTAGGCTTACGAAATTTCGATGCAATTGCAATACTTTAATGTCTATGTTGTTTCAATTGCTTCCGGTTGAGGTAAATAAATTATGCAAGTTGATTTATTTGGTTTGTATGAATTATTTATGGCTTAACAAAAGAAAAGGTTTTCAGGATGAATTGTTTAGTCCAATTCGATTCCGGATAAGAGAAACTAAGTTAATTCTGATCTTAGTTAGACTTATCAAAGTGGAGGTTTCGGTTATTCAAGTCTAATCGAATGCCTTAACAAGAAATGCTAGTTAACTAACCTAGTACTTATCTTGTTTAAAAGTGAAAAGTCTAAGTTATTGATGAGAATAACTAGAGCCTGATGAGAAAAATAGAGTTAATTCTGATCTTTATTTTGGTCTTATCGAACAAGCGATTGTATTTGTGCAATAGGTTTAGCAAAGGAACTAAGGTGGTTAGTCGATTTTTGGTTTGCTAAACTATTAGGGAAAATTTCTTCGGTCAATTGTTTCTTTGGTAACATATCAAAAAAAAATTACTTGTAGTTTCGGTTTTAATATTGGTTACCAAATATGGTGTGTGGAACCCTCGTGCTTAACTCTTATAGGTTTTGCAAGTCTCTTTGTAAGATTTGTAAGATCCTTTCGGTTTGTCCTTTATTTGCTCGTACTTTTGTCATTTTATGACAAAAAGGGGGAGAAATATATGGAGTAAACAAGTGATATTGATTTGTATTGATTTGATATCATTAAGGAAAGGACAATGATGCTTAAAGGTTATATCTAACGAAAAGAGTAAAGCATAGACTAAGGGGGAGTAACATATCATATGATAATGGAAATAACAAAGACGTGTGGATTGAAAATCTACCTATCTTACCTTTAGGGGGAGTATTAGATTTGTTATTATAATGTCAACAATGGCATTTATGAATTGAATGTATACAGGTTATTGTGTTGTTGAATTTGGGAATCCATCTATGTGTAATAAATTCTTGTAATTTTTTTATCCATATGATTGAAGAGTTTTGTCACTAAAATTGACAAAGGGGGAGATTGTTAGAGCATAGCTCGGTTGAACCCACAAAGCGTTGGTATGTCAAGTTTGGTTGACATATTTTAGTGGACCAAAACTCATTTAAAGAGTCGCTTGATTATTTACTAGAGTCAACTTCGTATAGGTTAGCTTGAAAGTATTATGATATGAGACATTACAAGTATTACGTGAAGACTTGAAGAATGTGAAGAAGTAAGGAGCTAAAACGACGACATCATCCTTCCACTTGAGGTTAGTAATATTTGACTTGAACTGTTTCGTTCCCTAACGTATCTTTAGAGTCGTGCATATTGAAAACATAACTGCGAAGCTGTGAATGTTTATACACTAGTTACACATAGTATTAAGGAATACAACACGAAGTATAACGCTTATCTTTTGAACTTTGTATATAAGACATCGACATAATTGTATGAATGTTATTGTGATTATGTATAGGTATGGGTGAAGATTTTGTCCTAGGAAACAATGTTTTCCATTCGTTTAAAGGAAGTACAATTCATAAACTTGTTTTATGAATCGAAAGGGAAATCGCTAGGCTTATTAGTATTGTTATTCATTGCAAATCTTTAGATTACCAATATGTGTGTTTAGTATAACCTCTCATGACTTGCTTATGTTCTTGGTAAAACTATTCACAAGGCATGACTTATGTATTGGTATGACTTTTATTAGTGAAACAGATCTTAAGTAATCACCTGAGATGGTATGATCGATTTGTTGTAATTGGTATGACCAACTCTAAACATTGGGGGACCGATCCTACTAAGAGGCGTAACCGATCAAAAAATGAGGATCGATCCTTGTAAGAGGTGCAACAAGTTTTTAGTTATTGGGAACCGATCCTATGAACATGTGCAACACGTTTTTAGTTATTGGGAACCGATCCTATGAGCATGTGCAACAAATACAAGTTAGATACCATATATATGTGGGAACCGATCCTAGTACCTAGTCAACCAAGTTTTGGTAACTAGCGTTACTAATTCTAGTACCCACATGGAGGTAGAGCCGAAACTTGTTTTGGTAGAACCGTGAAACCTATGTTTTGTGATTTGATAGGATAGTCAATCACATAGTTCTTGGAAGTCGGATGAACCAATTCTAAACTTGTTTGGAAGTGTGGCAAATCGATTCCAAGATTCTAAATATGAAAAAGGATTTACAAAGTAAAGATGTCGACATACTTTGAACATGTGCAATAACTCTTATCATTTATTGTTCAAAGATATTCCTTAATAACTAAAGGAGAATCCCGGATCGAAATAAATTGAGAATATTTTAATTAAGGTTTTTAGTTTTATATGCTTTTAATTTCCATCAATTAAAATGCATATCTTTAGAAAACAAAAATTCGTAATGTGCATTCACTAGTTGGAGATTTTCTACTGAGAATTCGGTCATTAATTAGACAGAGTATTTCCAGGAATTATGAAAACCGATTTGGTGTTTATTGCATATCTTTGAGAATATTCGGTTTTGGAAATTCCTTGGTCTATTAATATTGAAGTTTGCATTTCAAGCAAACTAATCATCAGAGCCAGCAAAACTACCTAGTTGTGTTTTTACTGGTGGAGCCGCGTATTCGGAGAGGAAAGTAACCTAATTAGGCGAAATCTCTTACGACCGCTCGGTTTAAAGACTTCTTTGGGGTTGAGAAGCTCTATTAGTACCGTTGGTGGGAAACTAGATAATTGCAGTTTATTATTAGTTTTCCATTGATTTGATTGACTAACGGTTATTGAACTTTGATTGCACCTAGTTTTTTTATGCTTGAGAATCTTCTTTTCTGATATAAGACTCACTCAAACTAGATCGAAGTTTCGAAGGGGATCTTTAGACAGTTTGTAGTTCTAAAGACGTCTTGTGATAATCCATTGCTAACAGACTCCGTTCTGTGTGTGATTGATCACAAGAGATTCAAGTTGATTGTGCGCACGTGTTTATTGAATATCAAAGAAGATTTGAAGACAAAGAAGATATTTGGGTTCATAATCTTTGGTCTGCACAAAACTTGTTTCGGCTGGAAAAGGATCCAACTATAATCGTTTATCTTTGTGATAGATTTGATTGATTAGTTGAGTAGATATGCATCAATACAATTCTTTGTGATTCAAAGTATTGATTGCAAAATCTTGACAATTACTTTGGTAATTGTTATTGGATAGATCTAAGGACCTGACAAAGGAGTTTATTGGGATAAACGAAAGAGCCTATTGTCAAACTCATATCAAGTTGATTGAAAAGAGTTGTTACCGAACAGATTTGTTGTTCTTTTACTGTTTAAAATATGAGCCAAAGGAATTGTTCCAAGTGTGTGACTTATTGCAAGTTGGAGGCGCATGGATACAGATGGAACTAAGTGAACTATAGGTTTAGTTGCTTGGTCTCAATTATACGAAGTTGGTTTACATTTTGTATAGCGGCTTAATCCTGAGAGTATTCAATTCTGGACAAGGTCCCGGGGTTTTTCTGCATTTGTGGTTTCCTCGTTAACAAAATCTTGTTGTGTCTTTTACTTTTCTATTTCCGCAATTATAATTGTTTTTATTATAATTAGAAGTAAAATCCACAAACGTTAGTTCCTATTTACTTGATAGAAATCATATTGTGTTTGGTTAAGTCCGAACCTTTTATCAAGTAAACATACATCATTGTTGTATTGTCTCGATCTTGTATCCGTAGTCAATCACACAAGTTATCTTGTTATCGTATTGTCTCGATCTCGTATCCATAAACGATCATACGAAGTGTGAACCGATTAGTTGTATTGTCTCGACTCAGTCCATAGACAATCACTTTCGGAGAAAGGACTTATAGGTGGAAAAGTTTTAGATTGAGGTATATTTGGGTACCCTCGTCTTTTCACTAATCACCAGCTGTAAAACCCACTTTTCGTTTCTGACAACCTCTCTTTGGTAACCGCAATCAATTGAGAATAGTCTAGCATTAATTGGACACAATTTCCTTATGTAAATGACTATAAAATAGGTATTTCGCTTTCCAACAACCTATATGTAAATATGTCCCTTGTAAACTCAACAGAGTAGCGGATGCTCTAGCTGGGTTAGCAAGTAAGTTTAGTATATCTTAAACAAGATGATATCCCCTAATCAATCTGCTTTTCTTCCCGGTTGACAAAATCACGGATAACATTATCATTGCACGTGAGCTTATTCACTCTATGAAAAACTCAAAAGCTACAAAAGGAAATTTTGCTTTAAAATTAGACCTCTCAAAAGCCTTTGACAGAGTAGAGTGAGATTTCATCAAATCGGCTCTATCAGCGTTTGGTTTTGGTCATTCGTGGGTTAACCTCATAATGCAGTGCATTTGAACCACTTCATTTTTCTATCCTTCTAAATGGCTCTTCGGGTCCAAATTTTTCCACTTCTAGAGGCCTAAGACAGGGTGACTCGCTTTCACCATACTTGTTCTTAATATGCATGGAGATTCTTTCTAGCTCCTAGAGAAAGCAGTTTCCGAAAAGAAAATTTCGGGCCTCAAGGTAAATAAAGATGCCCCGAATATTTCGCACCTTTTCTTCGCAGATGACTGCTTTTTATTCACAAGAGCTGACCTTGGCGAGATTACAGGTCAGATGGTAAACCTCCAAAAATCCGGTATCTATTTCAGTCCTAGAATTCACCCGAAATATGGGAAAATCATTGCGAGGATCCTAAAAGTTCCCTTAATGACAAAAAAATGATAGATATCTAGGAACCCCTCTTTTCTTTGATAAAAATAGAAAAGAAAATTTTCAACCTCTTCTACAAAAATACTATGCCACTCTTCAAGGTTGGAAATCTAAGTTACTCTCTCAAACTGGTAGAACAGTTCTAATAAAGTCCATCCTTCAAGGCTTTCCAACTTACCAGATGCAAGTACTTTTTCTCCCTAAAGAAACACTAGATCAAATAAACAGAATCCAAAGAGACTTTTGGTGGAATAAAAATAAACCCAAGAGCAGAGGTGGTTATATAAAGGCCTGGATCAACATATGCAAGCCTATTTCTCAAGGGGGTCTAGGTATCAAGAACCCACACCAATTTAACATAGCTCTCCTAACCAAACTAGCCCGCCGGCTCATTTCAGACCAAAATCAACTTTGGGCTCAACTTCTCAAAACAAAATACTTCCCAAAACTCTCATCCTTTGGAATTCTTTAGGTCTTCTAAATTATCATGGATTCGGACTAGCATAAAAAAGGGGTTGGAGCTCATTAAAGGTAATTTATCTGGCAAGTAAAAAATGGAGCTTCTACAAAAATTTGGGAAGACAAATGGGTGCCTAATACAGATGTTATTCAAAAACCATTAATATTCAAGACCTTGTTCCGCAGAGGGTAAATGATTTGATAACTCGTGAATATTTGGGTTCAAGACATGCTCAATACCTACTTTGAACCAGATATAAAATATAAGATTCTAGCCATTTCTCCGAAAAGACAAGAACAAGACAAAATAAGATGGCAACATTATCCCTCCGGAATTTTCTCGGCAAAAAATGTGTATAACTTTCTCATAAATCAAAACCAAGAACACAATAACCTAAATACCTTTCCATGGCAAAAATTATGGAAGATACAAGTAATCTCGAGAATCAAATTATTTGTCTGGAAATTAGCTCAAAAAGCTCTCCCAACGAATTCAAGACTCGGAGCTCATAATACAAACAAAAATACAGAGTGTCCAATGTGCGATTCACATGAACAAGAATCAGAACAACACTTATTTAGGTTTTTCCCATTTGCAAGAGCCGTTTAGTTTGGTCTCTCTTGAAGCAGTGAATACGAGAATTGGTTCGGACTCCATAGTTAATTGGATAAATGAGTGGATCACGGATCAAGAATTCATACAATGGTCGGATAAAATCGCAACTATATCCTGGTTTATTTGGAAGTACAGATGTTCGATGGTTTTCGAAAAAATCATTCCAAATCCGAACCAACTCATAGAGCAAATCAATAAATTCCTGCACCAGAATTTTCAAGGAAAGATCCAACAAAAAATGAGGAATAGAGAAAGAAATATCCCCAAGGATAAATGGTCCGACTCAAAGTCGAACTGGATAATCTTTATTGATGCGGCTTATAAAAAAGAAGATTCAACAATGGGTTATTCCTTTCTACTTTACTCTGTGGACAACAAATCTTTCGTGCATATTGCAGCGGGATCGGGGTGGGCCTCCTCAGCTTTTCATGCAGAATCAAAAGCCTTGTTAAAAGCATCCTCATGATTAACTGAAAATATATTATCTAGTGTCTCGATAGCAACAGACTGCAAATCACTGGCAGAAACGATCAACAAGATATGCAAAGATTCTCCTTGGAACGCGGATAATACCATTCAGGAACTATCTCAATACTGGAAAATCTTCCACAGGCTCAGGTAAAGTATATAAATAGGAAATATAACTATGCAGCAGGATTACATTGCTAAAGAAGCTCAGATAAAGCATCTTAGGCACATGTCTTCTAATAATCAGCAAAGAATTTCAAAATCTAGTCTTACTTCCAATGTTTTTGTCAAAAATGAAATTATAAGATTCTCTTGTACTATGTTATTTAATTAATAAAATTTGCCATTCCAAAATAAATAAATTTAGTGTATCAAAAGAATGGAAAGTCAGCTTCCGGATACATTGGAAAACTGTTTCCTTTCTATAATTTCTAGTTCAAATGTTCCTTTCCAAAAAGAAAAAAACTAAACTAAAATAATATAACAAGTGTGAAATTCTCCTTCACAAACATTCCTCTCCCACACGCAAACTCATCTCCATTCATTCATACTTCCTCCCAGCAGAAGTTAAAAGAAAAATAGAAAATATCATGTTTTCCCAGTATTATTGTTTTTACCACCATCTTGTTCCATATTTCTTTCTCAAAGAGAGAAAAACAAAAATCTTGGTACCCTAAATTCGAAAAGCTAAAGACTCCACAAATGAAAGAAGTATCAAATATCTCCAATTGTCCATTCAATTTATCATCCTTTTCTCATTATACCAGTATCAGTAGCAGAGTCCTTAGAATTTACTCTCCATTACTCCCCCCCTACAAGTTCATCACCAATCCAAAGAATAATAATGTTTGTTCATCTCTAAAATCTCAAAATAAAGAAACAGTAATTAGCCTATCATCAATTTTGAGAGTTATTCCTGATTGGGCAGATGGTATAAAAGAGGAGCGGATGCAAAAGAAGAGATCTCTATACAACCATGAGGATTGGGTTCAACACCGAAGTTCTCTCCGTCATGTTCGCCATTTCATGTCCAGTCTATCTTCCAGAGTAGTTCTCTCTTTAATCCCACCAGTCGTTGCTTTCACATCTGTTGCCGCAGTTGTAGCAACTTATAATTCTGCCGTGTCTACATGGCACTTGTTGCCGGATTTCTTCCCAATTTTGAGAGCGTCACCATTGCCGTATCAGTTAACAGCACCAGCTCTTGCTCTTTTACTAGTATTTCGTACCGAGGCATCTTATTCGAGGTTTGAAGAAGGGAGGAAGGCTTGGACTAAAGTCATCGCTGGGACAAGTGAGTTTGCGCGACAAGTCGTTGCCAGTGTTGTTGATAGGAGTGACAATGATACAAATACAGCCATAAAGAATGCATTGATGCAGTACATAATGGCATTTCCAGTTGCCCTCAAGGTTTCTTTCTTAAGTAGTATAATTTAGTCCTTCATTTCACTTATTCCATTACTACTGTTATTAGACTTTCTATGTGTGGGTAGGTTAAATCTTTCATTCGAAACATGTCTACGATCAATGATATTTTTGTTTTTCTATTGTTTGATGCAGTGTCATGTAATTTATGGCTCAGATTTTGTAAAAGACCTGCAACATCTGCTTGACGAGGATGATCTGGCTGTCATTCTTGGTGCACCACATAGACCTCGTTGCATCATTGAGTTCATCTCTCAAAGCCTTCAGTTGTTACACTTGGAGGAGTCAAAGCGCAGTGTCTTGGTAATTCCGAAAAAAAGAAACGCTGCTGTTTGTTTGTTTTGCATTTCAATCTCCTATACGTATTTTTAAGGTTTTCAGTTTTACTGTATGCCGTTAAGCATTCCGGATTAATTCATCAGCATAGAATTTTTCTCTAAGTGAAATAAAAACACAACAGTTTTGGTTTCTAAAGGCTTATATGTACTTTAATAACAAAAAAAGTTTCTGTGAAATCTGTACTACCATAAAATCTATTATGTACGAGCAAGAGTTGGTTATTTTTAGTATAATAGGATGAGCTTGTGCTAGGAAATTGTTTTATTGCCTTTAAAATAATATACAGGCTTACTACCCTGCATGCAGGAGTCAAAGTTATCCTGTTTACATGAAGGCATTGGTGTCTGTGAGCAGCTTATGGGTATTCCGATCCCCCTATCATACACTCGCTTGACCTCAAGGTTTCTGGTGCTCTGGCATCTTACTCTTCCCATAATACTTTGGGATGATTGTAACTGGATCGTTGTTCCTGCTACTTTTATCAGTGCTGCTTCCTTGTTCTGTATTGAAGAGGTAATATTAGTGGTTATCTATGTGTTTACTTTTCTGTTTTCAAAATTTTAAAATCTACGGGGCTGTTGCGTATAATGATACCTATAGCGTTCTTTCGCCTCTTGGTACTAGGTTCCCTGCTTCAAAAAAAATTCTCTTAGGAATCTTACTAGTCCCAACCTTTTCTTCTTTATGATTCCTACACTACATTTATACCATGCCTTTGGGATTCTAGAATCAATGAGAATTATAATCATATCCTTACAAACGTTTAACTTGTAGCCCCATAAAACCTAATGGTGAAAGGTCTTATTTAGAAAACACCTACATTTCAATCAGCTTGGAAGTGATGGTGATGTACATTTTAATTGTCACAAATCAGCCCTTGTAATTATTTTCATGTTAGGTCCACAACAGTATGGTGCCAGAATAAGTTGCATGTTAAGAAAAATTCTCTCTTTTTCTGTTTACAATTGGCGAAATGGTGGGTGGTTTACATTGAAATCCAACCAGCAAGTATCTGAAAATGAAGCTTTTCTACTCTCATATTAATTTTCTGCCATTTCTGCCATAATAAGTACAGTAATATATTTGGTTTTACGGCTTAATGCAGGTTGGTGTTCTCATTGAGGAACCATTTCCAATGCTTGCTCTTGATGAAGTGTGTGATATGCTTCACAATAGCATTCGAGAATCCATCACAAATGAGAAACTGATCAGGAATCAGCTTCTTGCAAAGAAAAAGTGTAGTCGTAGTAGCAGTAATACTGCTCGAGGCAGCATGAAACATTCTACGATTGGTCGGCACAACTTTTGAGGATATAGAGAGGATGCATGTGGTATGTCACTGCTCTTGTTATCTAGTTTATTACCAGATTATCGAATTTCTGAAAAATGAAATAAGCAGCCACAATGGATTACCAATTGGCACATGAAGTTTGATAGGCATTGGTCCTATGTAGTCTTAGTGACCACCACCAAGGCTTTAGAAACTTCAAGCAAGTCGTGTTTGTTCTTTTCACACCTTTCTTATGCTAACAATGGATTATCGATTGACACCTGAAGTTTGATAGGCATCGGTCCTATGTACGTCTTAGTGCATAGAGTCGTTTTGTTAACTTGCAGTGTATGATATACATCATAACCACCACCAAGGCTTGAAAAGAATATTATCTTCTTCCACTATTAATACCACTCCCTAAAACCATCGTGAGGCTTGAGCTCCATAGGGTAATGTAACTTCGAAATAATGTAGGTATGGAGCCCATTGTATATGTAAGTTTTCTCTTTGCCTTATAATGTCTTCTATTATGTATTATAAAGTATACTCACTTTCCGTGGCTATACAAAATTCACATATGTAAACTCATTCTCTCTTTATATCTTGTTTTGTTCATTATGTTAATCATATCAGTGAAGTATTATGACCAGTTGTTGAGAAATGCCACTGATGACCAATTACATGTTTTCCAATCTTTGCTGTAAACATTCTCTTTTGGGTCCCTTGCGTGTAAGTTCCTTTTGCCACTATTCTACATAATCTTTGTATTGCTTGTACAAAGAAAAGAAATTAAAACTCAACCAAAAATGATAGAATTTTTTTTTTACCAGACTTTATTATTCTTGTTTCAATGAAATGAGAATTATGAGTATCACGTAAAGATAAGCTGAGGATTGACTGCATGTGAGATCAAGGAATGATGTTGTTGCATGTGTTACGTAATTCAGCCAAACATAGACTAGGAAGTAAGTTCTAATCATTTGGAATCTGAAGTCGGCCAATCTGACAGTGAAGCAATTGAAGTCACAGCTTAATGATTCCTATCGTAGGTGTAGGAATTGCATCATGTCAAGTCCCAGTTAAGGTCATATTCAGGTAAAGTACTTATTTTAATTGCCTCCTGCTGTAGATGCTTGATATGCCTCTTGCTGACGATACTTGATAAGAACTGTAAATTCTCTTGCAAACTGTCACTTTTTGGCAAATTGAACCTGTGACTTATTTATTTATGTGGCAAAAGAAGAAAAAGAATTTTGAATTAGTCGAGTATTGTTTTGGTAGTTTCTTGCCATCTTAAATAACTACTGTACCCTATTCGTCTAACTACAAATCTTACTTTAATACATGGCATCCAAGTGCAGTTATGTGGAGAGGGTGCACTGATGGGTTTTTTCAACATGCTGAAGAGAGGAATAGATCCTGATGTACGCTTTTTATCTTGCAGCGATTAGTGCATGGTCGCAGAATTTTTATTACATGACCAGAGAATTTTTACCCCGTAATGGGACATTATGCAACAATGGTGGATCTTCTTGGATAGGTTCTTGAGCCCTTGCAGAGTTCACAGATTCAAGATGGTAAGCTTTTATGGACAAGAATCAGTGGCTCATTTCACGTCAAAAAACAGCTAGTCATTACAAGCTTTTGTCAAGTTTTTGTGCCGGCAATGGATTTCCGGTGAAGCTAGTAAGATCAGACTCGCAAGACCTGTACAGTTTCAGTACATTTAGAAGAAAAGCAAAAGAACTTCATATAGTGTTTTTTTTTTCTATACAAGAATCTCAATAGGATTTTATTGGTTTTGGAAACGGATAATTAATAATCCTGTATTTCTGCTTAATTTCAATGATACAATCCGCAAAAAAATGGTACACTCAGGTTCTTACAACAGTACAAGATCATAATTACCCGTGGGTGTATTTAAAAGAAAATATGGACAAGGTTGCTGACAAAATCATGATGGAAAGAAAGGGTATTACAAAGAATTTTAGCCGAAGAATGATACTCATGCAGGCAGTACCAGTGCTACGATCTTTAATCTTTATTAATTACTGCACAATTGGTTTTGACTGCATCTAGCCGACCGTTCAGAAATCTCAAGGTGGGAGGTTGGAGTAACAAGTAGTCTAACTACTGATCTTAACTCAATCTACATTTGCTGTTTTCTCTTCTGTAGTCCAATTAGCAAATCAATGTTATAGCTGTGACGGTTTTATCTTTTTATACTCTACCGATCGGAGAAAAGGGTGGATTGAGTAAGAAAGACGGAGGATGTTCTTCCTTTGTCTTTGTTATTTTCCTTTTCCCCCCTTCTGCAACTGCTTCAATTAGGAACCTCACTTCCTCCTCAAGTAACACCTTCAGCGAATTGCAATGCAACCTTTGTTTCGCATCCTTCTCATATCCAAATACTTCAGTAGTAGACACATCAGAACTATGCAAGATGGCAACACAAATAGAGAAAGCTTGCAACTTGGACAACTGGGCATGAAAATCAACAGCATACTGCCCATCATTAATAGCTTTTATTGTCAATGCTGGAATTTTCTCTTTAGATTTCTGTGAACAATCAGAAAGAAGCAACTCGTGAGAGACTGATATTAGCTTGTAACACCAGATTCAGTTAATTAAGAAACAAAACCATTGGATCCAAAGATGATGAAGTACGAAAAATAGCTACCAATTCCTCAAAAAGATGCCTCTCGGCAGTGCTACTAAAGAAAAAAGGTCTAGAAAGTTGAATCCATCTTTTACGAATATTAGAATCTTTAGTACCACTAATAAGCAAACAAACAGTACAGAAGATCTGCTAGCCTGCATTAATCTGAAGAACCCATCCAACTTCAATGCTTGTGTGTGTGTGGTGTGGGGTTGGGTTGGGTAAAAAGTGTTCTGAACACTACTTAATTTAGGACATAAAAATATGGGTCCTTATCTGTCCTAGCATTATAGTTACTGTCACTGCATTACATAAACTAAGATTATGGTTATTGTCACTTCTGGAAGCAACTAGCACAAGTTGCTTCCACTTTTAGAAGGTAGGGGTGTATTTTTAAAAGTTGAACAAGGGTATATTTCAAGAGGTAGATTTTGAGGGGTATTTAAATAAGTTTCCCTTATAGTACATATAACAACACATTGCACCTATACAGGAAAGATACCTGAACAAAAAGCTCTAAAGGCCATTTATCGTCCATCAATCGAAGACCACTACCACCTGCAATGTTTTGAACTCTCGCGCTGTCTAAAACAAGAAGTGGACATGCCATGTCCCAACCGCCACAATCACAACCTCCACTTGATCTCCATCGGTCTAGCAACGGTGACGGGCCAGCCCCGCCTTTTTCACTAGAAGGTAAACCGTGAGTCCCAGATGGTGTTACCACCGTCACATTTGCCAAGCTTCTTCTTCTTGTACTCGGAGCTAAGCTCTCGTTACTTCTGTTATTTACTCCTGGGAAAACCAACGAGTTTCGGCTATAACCCACACAAGCAATATCATCTTGTTTGCCCCCCTTCAAGCTCTCTCTCTTTTCAAATGGAACTTGTATTACAATTCCTGCAATTTCAAGGTTTGGAAGCAAATCACCAAGTGCCCAAGGGTAAGTCAGTGGGTTACCAGAATCACTGACACTGCCAGATGAGTGTCTAATTTCATGTCTGTGATTCAATGGATCCTCGTGAGGTGCCAGTACCTCCTCCGACATATCAGGATGGTTGTCCACAACCATGCTCCGCGTCTTACAAGTAGTGCCACTACCCTTGGCCACTTCTGCTGGTGGTTTACTGCTGTCAGTGGAAGAACAGCATCGAGAGATTTTCCTTGCATGTGCTATATCATACAACACAAATTCTGACATCATCGAATTATCCAAATCTCCATTTTCTCTGAGATCTGAACACAAATAACTGGAGGCTTGCATCTGCCCAACCACTGAGTCATCTTTCTGCCTCTCCTTCGCACCCCATGGACTTCTATTACTGCTCTTCCTTTTACAATTGTTTACAGAATGAAATGTATAAACCCAATTGGAAGTACTGTCCGCCCTCCGTGGCTTGGCTGCTAGGACATCTTCTTCAGGATCCTTCAACGAGAACTCAAAAAATGGGATCCCGTGTTTATGTTCCAACTTAAGCTGGCCATGAAGGTGTGCAGGTGAAGAATAAGCTGTGCCCATACAATGGTCGACGAACAAGGAACTAGTTTCTAACTCATGAGCTGTGTTTGAGAAGTCACTCAATAAAGATTTGCAAATTGTCTTACTCCTCTTAATGGTGGATACTTCTTCACTTGCGTGTGGTACATATACTGATGGACTTCTCAACGATTTAGATTTCATGAAAGGATCTAACATCCGTCTAAAATGGCTGAAACGAGCTTTAGGGTCAGCTTTAGAGCACCGATCACTTTCAAGTCTATTAGTAGAAGAATAGTAAGGCATTCCTAATTTTTCAGACGATGATTTGTGCAAACTGAATACCGTATTATTTTCCAATGAACTTTTACCATCTTTAAGAGGATCCGCTGTCCGCCCGCATTTGAAGCTCTTTCTGTCTGTTGAGCCTCTTATTGCACTCTCAGCTCCCGAGATATGTTTTCTGTCGTCCGAGTCCATAAGGGTTTCACAAAAGCCATCTGATGAGACATCTCCAGCCGAAACACAAAGTAGGCCAGGCTGAAGACTGCTGATATTGTTTGGCTTAGTAACTGTCATGGAATTTGGATTTGAATCCCGATTGTAGCAAGAAACTGGAGATGATTTCTCCTCCACGGGTGATTTGGCCTCCTCATTTGGGTGAGTCAAAGATTCGATGATCTTAAAAGATGATGTGGTATCATTTCTACATGACAGTTCTATCTTCTCTCTTACTTGAACAGATCCCATATTTTTCAATCTCCGTACTTCTGTTGAGCTTTGATATACCGAACCCCTCTTAGATGCTTCATTACCTGATAACATAGAAGCCCCAGAGGACTTGACCTTGCAGGAAGAACTCAAGGATTTATTAAAGCTGATATCCGATAAGTTTCCACCCAGTCGCGAGAGGGAGCTTCTCGCAGTGGGTTTTCCTCTCTCATCCCTGTTATCTACATTTCTCCCTTTACGGCGGCGTGAAGGACCACCATGTTTTGGGACCTCGACTACTTTGCAATACTTTTCAAAGTCTAGTTCTGTGTCTAAGCCCATTGATTCATGTGCAACACTGCAAAAGATGAAAATAAGGAAAACAAGGTTTTAAAAAAAAGTGTAGCACTCTGACAAATTTAAGAATGGAAACGTTATTGAGCAATCTGATGAAGGTTATCATTCTTGATTCGCCTTCAATCAAGAATGTGCTCACTCCTCTTTGGAAAAATAAACATGTATATAATTCACTCTAACAGGTGAGGCAGTAAAATGTGATGCGCATGGATACAAGTTATGCCTTAGAATGAAACACAGTTTCAAATCCTGTCACCAGTGGAAATATGTGAAAATATATTCAGCAACAAATATATAGAAAAAAAAGCCACATTTTTATTTCTCACCTTGTAACATTGCGCTTCTTAAAAAACGTAAAACATCAAAGGAACAATCAACATTAAACTACTCGGAAAGACTCATATAACTAAGAAAACCTGGAAAAAGATTGATAGAACAGATCTTGAACTAAAGAAGTGGAAACTTATTAGGGCAGTGGTCCTGTTATCTGTTCAGATCTCACAAAGAAGAAAAATTTATTGAAAGAACAATAAGACCCCCCATTACTATTTTCTTTGGATCTAGTTAAGCTTAAGCATCTAATCACTCTAAGGAGCCCTTATTTTCATTCTAGGTCAATAAAGAGAAGTGCCAAAACAAAAAATAAAAATAAATACGACCCACCTTCAAAAGCAATAATAATCTTCTCTAAAGAACAAAAGAATGAAACCTCTTAGAAGTCTGAAAGAGCCAAGAAAATAATACAGTAACTTCAAAGCAAGGTAGAGAGAGCATGCCTGTGAGAGAGTTATTGAGTTACATGAGGAGAAGAATCAGACAGGGAGTGCTGTGTCTGCGGTTGGTTCTGGTTTTGCCTACTCAGAATCCAAGTCTCCATTTTTATGATGGGTGCTATAAGGAGGACCGGTTTTACTCGTTTGGACACCAGTCTATCACCAGTCTATATTAATTGTCTTTAACTTTAATCAATTTATTAGAGCTTCTCCAATTGATTATATGTGAAGATAAATGTCTAGGTCCACATACGATACACATTTATTTTTCCTAAAATTCTTCTCCAACACCAATTTCTTAAATCAATGTGAAAATGACATGACTTAATTTTTATTAGTGAAGGTGAATGTCTAGTTTTAGATATTTATCTTGACAATGTCAAGGTCAAGCTATCCTACTAAGCTTTTGCTTACATAAATTAATTTCACTATATTAAATAACACTTTTTAGCTATAATAAAATCTAAAATTTACTAAGAAAAAAAAATTATATTCAATCCTTAAAAAATCACAAACAACACTATTAGAGATGAACTATTTTTCCTCCCTAAATTTAAGGAAAAATTGGAATGAGGATATCTTGTTTGTGTCGCCATCTAGGAAACATACACAACTACCATTGGAGAAGTTCTTAGTCTTTTCTTTTTGAAACTTTGAAGCATATCAGGTATTTAATCATGTTGCGGGTAATTGTGGTATCCTTTACCCTAAATTTTTTCCCTACCTTCAAACAACAGTTGTAGCATGTTTGGATATTAACTTTTCGACTTCTCAAAGGGTTGGGAACACAATATTTACAATGATTGGATGTTAATTTTTCGACTTCCCAAAGGACTGGGAACAAAAAATTTAAAATGATTTCTAGAGGCAAAAAGGTTAAATTTGCGTGAAGCAAAATGTTTTTACTTCGGACTTTTGGGATCAATTTCTGGAGAAGCAGTTATAGTTATGATATCTGCAGCCTCTTAATATATCCCTTTCTCAAAAACCAAGAAAAAAATTCCATAACTTTCTTCCTCGTTGCTTTGGTTTTTATTTCCTAGGATTTACACATGTAGTAAAATAAAAAATAACCACATAAATTATCCCCAACAGTGCATAGTTTTAATTATTCGTAATAAAATTGAATTTCCTTTTTATCAGGTTTTTTTTTCCTTTTTGTTTTAAAATAATACTAATAATTAGATAAATAATGGTTAAAAAATAGTTTTTCTTTTTATTAGATTTTATGTTGAGCCACATAGAAAGCATGCATAATTTTAACCAAAATCATCTCCAACCCTCCAATGTGAGGACGATATGACAGTTATTTTGGAAGACATCTCTAGTTTTAGAGGTTCTCCAATGGTGAATGTGGATGTTTCATATGTGACGTCACTTTGGGTAATCAAATGAGATTTCTATAGACTCCCGGAGATTATTGGAAAATCTAGAGATTTCTAGTGATTTTCTGAGGATAACTTTGTTGGTTGGTCCATAAAACCCGACCCAGTTTATCCTAAAGTCCAGCGGGGAAAATGTTTTAACCGCCGGTCCAAAAAAGTTTTGAATAGCTCATCACAGAAACATATGCTTCCAAATCTACGTTGCTCATTCACAAAAACTACTTCGTTTTTCAAAACCAGAAATCAAAACTACTTCCAGATCCAAATCAAAAACTTGAGCACTGAAAATCAAAAACTGAAATCAAATCAGAAAACTGAAAATCACAACTAGAAACAAAAATCAATTATCAATAATCACCTAAAACTGAAAATTTAAAATCAAATTAGGACATCGAAATAAAAAATCTCCGAGAACCGGTGAAGAAGAAGAAGAAGATATTTGTTAGTCGCTAGAAACAATACATGTTGATATGTATGATCTTGTCGTACAGATTGATATGTACTGAAGGAAAATATGTATTAAAGGAAAAACTATCTGATCCCACAGTACATATTTATCCAACACTACATATTAATATGTATTGAAGAAAATACGTACCGAAGAAAAATGTGTATGATCCCACGGTACATATTGTTCCAACATTACATATTGATATGTAGTGAAGGGAAATATGTACTAAAGGAAAAAATGTATGATTCAACAGTACATATTGATCCAGCAGTACATATTGGTATGTACTCAGAGAAAATATGTACGGAAGAAGAAAAAAATAGTAGGTAGTCCAATAATACATATTGATATGTACTGGTGGGACCAGTTAATGAAATTCTAGAATCAAACTGGAAACAAGTAAGGAAACCAGTTTATGAAGAGAGAGGGAGCGTGAATTGGGCGAAAAATCGGTCGTGATGATTAACACTCATCAACCCATGATTGAAGAATCAATTGATCCACGTGGGTCTCAAAATAGACGAAATATTGATAAATCAAGGGCTTCTAGTGTTCAAGATGAGTTGATGGTTGATTCACAGATGTGTTTGGAGAAGACGAACAGTTTGAATGAAGAAAGGAATAACAAGAGTATTGATGGTATGTGTAAGGATAATCTGGATTTAGGAAGGAGTGGAGATTCTCAGCCTGGAATTCGAATTTCTCAACATAGATCTGCTAAACCTGCATCTTACAGGGATGTTTTTATCAATTCTGAATTGAGATGGGAAAACTGTTTTCAAGAATGGGGTCTACAGGAGTTGGAAATGGAAGGAAGCAACGACTTTGTGATTGGTTAAGATGGTACTGCGGATGGAATTCCATCTATTAACTTGGACATCGATACTCAGAGGTGCATAATTCAGCCATGGAAGCGTTGCTTAATTGGTAAAGTTGTTGGGAAAACGGTAGGTTTTAAATTCATTTCTTATAAAGTGAACGAATTGTGGAAGCCTACAGATAAGATTCAAATACTTGATCTCGGTAATGATTTTTTCTTATTCAAATTTGATTGTACAGATGATTATAAGTAAGGCTGAACATGGTGTCGGTTAACCGTTGGAAACCGACCGAACCAGACCAATAAGAAAGAAACCGAACCAAACCATTTAGATTTGGATTGGTTTGGTAAAAAAAGTTGAAAAACCGACATTACTGGTTTGGTTTTGGTTTGACCTGAAAACCGAACCAAAAACCATTGGGGAACCGATTAATTTTTAAACTTAGTTTTTACCGTCGATTTAAAAGTATTAGATTCTACCCATTGATTTAGAGGATAAATAGAAACCCTAAATATAATATTTCATTATGATACTCTCCCTCTTTCTCTTTCTCTCAGCCGCCTCCCTTCTCCACCCCCAGCTACAGCTGCTGCTACTCGACTTTTTTCTTCCCGTCTTCCTTCTTTTTTATTTGTCAATAACTAAATTAAGATATATTATATATATTATTTTGATCTCTAGAATTAGAGTAAGCTTTAACTATTCTTGATTTTTCTTTTTTTTGTCTGTATATTTGTGTAAACCAATACTATCGGCAACTACGATTTTTTTATCTGTAAATTTGTGTATTTTTTTTTGGTTTGACATAATTATTGGTTAACCAAAAACCACTGGGACAAACCGAAACCAACTGGAACCATTTGGAAACCGAACCAATGGTTAATGGATTGGTTTGGTTTAGATTTTTAGAAACCAATAGTATTGGTTTCGGTTTTGGTTTGGCTAGAAACCGAACCAAAACCGACCATGAACAGCCCTAATTATAAGTATGTTTTATTAGAAGGCCCATTATTGGTGGTCATCATCTTTCTATGAGAAGATAGACACTAAATTTCAAGTCTTCTAATGCTTCTGTGAACACTTTTGTTGTATGGGCTAAGCTACCTGAACTCCCTCTTGAATATTTTGATAAATCAGTTCTTGAAAAAGTTGGAGCTAGAATAGGCAGACTGATTAAGGTTGATAATACTACTGGTCAAGTATTGAGGGGCAGGTATGCCAGAGTTTGTGTTGAAATTGCAACAAATAAGCCTTTAGTTCTTCTTGTTAGGACAAGATCTATCATTCAAAAAGTGGAGTATGAGGGTTTGAATATGATTTGTTTTCAATGTGGAAAAATGACACATAAAAAAGAAAATTGTCCTGCTAATGTTCATGCTCAGCCAGCAACTGCTAATCCTCCTTATGTTTCAGGTACAAACTAAGGTGTCAATGTGGAGGCTAACTTTGGCCCGTGGATGATGGTGGGTAAGAGGAAGAACAAGTTCATAGGAGGTGGTTTTAGTAAGGCTGCTCCGAAGGAGAGTAACAAAGGAGATGTGAATCAGGAAAGCGAAACTAGTGGAGGTTCGAAAAATGCTAGAGGTGGTGACTCAAATGGTCAGTGGCAATTGGTAACAAAAAACAAAGGTAATCGAAGTGCAGGTAATAGCAACATATTTGTTTCTTTGACTGAACAAACTGCAATGGACATGACTGGTCAGGACAAACATGAGACAATTAATGTGAGAATTTGTAACAGTAGCCCTATCATTAATGCTACAAGTGGTGGGAATGTTAACAAGTCGGAGAGCCAGTTACAAATCAGAGAAGTGAATAATGTTAGTGGATCTGTGTCTAATGATGTTTTATTAAAGGCACATCAGGGAAGGAATTCGAATAGAAAGAGTTATAATTCAATTAATTCTGGTAATGGAGGTGTCTTAAATGACAATCAAGTTATTGTTAGTGAACCTATAAATAAAGGGAAAGGAAAAATAGTTTCTACTGACAGTAATGGAAGCAGAAAATCAGATGGAGGACAACTTACAGTTCCAACAAATACTCTCTCAAGTCTCTCTAAGACCATTGAAGGTTTCTTGGAAGGTGGAAGACCTTCAAGTCTCTTTAAGACCATTGGAGGTTTCTTGGAAGGTGGAAGACCTTCAAGTCTCTCTAAGACCATTGAAAGTTTCTTAGAAGGTGGAAGACCTTCTTGTTCGAAGAGCTCAGGAGGAGTTGCAAGCAATGGCAAATCATTTGACAGAATTAGTGATGGATCAAATAACACAAGTGGACTTAAGGCTTCAAATGCTGGAGGACATCGCACATCTGAGCAGCTGGAGTGGAATGTATTTTTGGACAGAGTCAATCAGGTATTGATTCCGTTAAGCTTCCCCCGTTCAAATTGGACTTACATGGATCCGTATGAGTATCTAAACCAGAAAAGGGAAGAACTAGAATGCATGTCAAAGATGTGGCCAGAAGCAACAACACTAGTGGCGTAATTGGCTCCAATGGTGGAAACTCCAGCACTAATAAGAAGCACAAATGATATTTGGAAGTTCGAGATGAAGTTCAATACTCGTTTAGATGCAGATCATTTCTACCAACGACAGTTCAAGAAAAAATTCATTTTAATTCTGGAGTTGAACAAGGCAGCGATTGCAAGGAGAATGGAGATGCCACTCTCTAGAGGACCTGCAAGGTCTGTTTGTTTTGGACACTGTATCGATAATTTGTCCATGAAGATATTAATTTGGAATTGCAGGGGTGCTGCCCAACCCTCTTTTGTTCGTGTTATGAAGAAGTTAATTAAGATACATAAGCCAACTATTGTGGCTTTGTTAGAGACTAGAGTGATTGCTACTCATGATGTTGGTTTAGTTAGGCAATTGGGTTTTATGGAGTCCATTGTGATTGATCCCGAAGGTTTCTCAGGGGGGCATGTGTTTGTTGTGGGATCCGGATGAGGTGGATATTGAGGCTACTAAAGTGTCTAGGTGAGCCATTCATGCAGTTGTTACGGCCAAGTTCAATAGTCCATGGATCCTGTCCTCAATTTATGGGAGTACTAATAAGGTCACCAGGAAGACTATTTGGGAGGAAATAGGTGTCATTGCTGAAGTTAATCAAGCAGGCCATATGGTTATGGGAGATTTAAACACTATTGGCGCAAGGAATGAAAAAGTTGGTATAAAAGAGCCTTATGCAAGTCAATTGCAGGAGCTTAAAGATGTGATGAATCAATGTGGTTTGATTGATTTGGGGGCGAATGGGCCAAGATATACTTGGAATAACAGAAGGGCTGGACTTGCAAACATCAAGGAAAAGCTGGATCGTGTTTTGGCTAATGAGGATTGGTGAAAGAGTTTCAAAAATGCCCAGGTATATCATTTATCTTATTTCAATTCGGACCATATAGCTTTTCTGATTGACCTTGAACCTAAAAAGGTTTTTAAACAGAGATCATTCAGGTTTGAAGCCATGTGGGTCAGTGATACTAGATATATTGATGTGGTTAAGGAGAACTGGCATAGACCCACTAGTAATAATAACCATAACTATTTTGAGAATATTGAAAGACTTCAAAAAGAAACCAAAAATTGGAATAAAAATGTTTTTGGTAATCTTTATAATAGGATTGAATATGCTCTTGCGAATTTAAATCTTGCTCAGAATGCTTTTGATTTCTCTCCTACTGATAAAGCTAAAAGTCACATGGTTAATGTTTGTGTGAGTATTTAAATTTGCTAAAGTTGGAAGATATTTTCTGGAGACAGAAGTCTAGGGTTGAGTGGCTTAAAGATGGAGATCTTAACACGAAATTCTTTCATATTTCTACTCTCGTTAGAAGGAGAATGAAATCCATTTGTATGTTGAAAGATAATGTTGGTAAGTGTCTTACTTCTGTGTAGATATTGAAAAGGAAATTGTGAACCACTTTAGTTCTCTTTTCAATTCTACCACTACTAGTTTAGATCATGCTGAAATTGAGAGTTTGTTTCCTAGTATTATTTCTGAAAATGACAATAGTATTATTACTAGGGAGGTTTCGGTCATGAAAATAAAAACTGCTATGAGACAATCAGGTTCGCTTAAAGCTCCCGGGCCCGATGGTTTTCAGGGGATTTTCTTTCAAAAGTACTGGAGTACTGTTGGCCCAAGCATTATCAAGTTAGTTAGGGACTTTTTCTCTCTAGGAGTGCTTGACCATAGACTTAATAGAACTTTTATAGCTTTGATACCTAACAAAAATATTTCTACTAGTGTCAAAGACTACAGGCCTATTAGTCTCTGTAATTATGCTATGAAGATCATAACTAAAATCCTGACCAATATGATTTGACCTTTTATGGATAAAATTGTCTCTAAGAACCAGCATGCTTTCATTAAGGGTGGGTCAATTTTTGACTCTACCATAATTTGCAATGAAATTATCCATTCTTTAAAGACTAAAAAAGGTACTGGCTCTAAAACTTGATTTCGATAAATCTTATGATAGGATCAGCTGGCCGTTTATAGATAAAATCCTAAAGTGTGTTGGTTTTGATGATAAAGTGGTAGGCTGGATTATGTCTTGCATAAACTCTGTCTCTTTCCAAGTACTAATTAATGGTGCTCCTAGCAATGAATTTACTTCTCAGAATGGTATCCGCCAAGGAGATATTTTATCTCCCTACATTTTTATTTTATGTTTGGAAGCTTTGTCTAGATTTATTCAACATGGTATTGATTATAAATTCTTGCAGGGTTTCACTGTGGCTAAGGGAGCTCCTATGGTTACTCACTCGCTTTATGCAGATGATAGTGTTATCTTCCTTAAGGATAATTAAAAAAATGCTTGCAATCTAAGATATATTCTTGATAAGTTTAGTTGCTGGTCTGGTTAGGCTATGAGTGATGCTAAGTCTACTTTACTGACTTTTAGCAATCTGGGTAGGAATTTTACTATGGGAATGGCTAAGGCGCTAAGATTTCAAGTTGCTAAGACTCCAGGTAAGTATTTAGGCATACCTTTGCAATGGTGGAGAGTGACTGAAAAAACTTTTAATGATTTGCTTGAAAAACTTAGCAATATAATGGTTGGATGGAAATCAAAATCTCTAAACATAGCTGGTAGATCTATCCTAATTAAATCTGTTCTTGACCCGGTGTTTAATCATGTGATGTCCATGTTGAAATTTCCTAAAGGCTTAGTTAATAAGATTGACAAGTTCAGGAGAAATTTTCTGTGGGGAGGTGATAAAGACTCTAGGAATATGCATAACATAAATTGGTTAACTGTGTGTAGTCCTATTGTTAATGGCGGCCTAGGTTTAAGAGATATGGAGCTAAATAATTTAGATTTGCTTGCAAAAATAGCCTGGAGGATCTGTGAGGATCCTGACTCTGATGTGGCTAGCCTTTTGAAGGCTAAGTATTTCAGAGAAGGTGATTTCTGGTCTAGTAAGACCAAAAATGGTTGTACTGCTAGTTGGAGAAGCATTGTTCAGGGGAAAGAGATTACTAAGTTAAAAAAGCGGGGGTCTAAAAACACCACCCAATATTTCGCTTAGCAATCTGTATGGATAAACTCCAATATACTTTCTAGAGAATCAACTAGACAGTCAGACTCAGTCTATATAAAAGTATATCAAAGGACTTAATATCTCAATCTCTCAATTTGATCTATACTCAAGCAAATATAAATCTGCGAGTCTTTATCAAAGAGAGATAACTTGGATGGTACCAAATACCAATATCCAAGTGTCAATCAATTTAAATCAACAACCCAAAAGGTCGGATATTCTAATTGATTGAACGACGCACAACCTATGATATTTAAATTATATAACAAAATATAATGCAGAATAGAAATAACACAAACACCAGAATTTTGTTAACGAGGAAACCGCAAATGCAGAAAAACCCCAGGACCTAGTCCAGATTGAACACACACTGTATTAAGCCGCTACAGACACTAGCCTACTACAAACTAACTTCGGTCTGGACTGTAGTTGAACCCCAATCAATCTCACACTGATCCAAGGTACAGTTATGCTCCCTACGTCTCTTATCCCAGCAGGATGCTACGCACTTGATTCTCTTAGTTGATCTCACCCACGACTAAGAGTTGCTTCAACCCAAAATCGAAGATTTTAATTAACAAATCTGTATCACACACAAAAGTCTATTGTAATAGATAAATCCGTCTCCCACGAATATACCATGAGTTTTGTTCCATTTTTTGATAAATCAAGGTGAACAGGAACCAATTGATAACCCGGACTTATATTCCCGAAGAACAGCCTAGAATTATCAATCACCTCACAATAAACTTAACCGACTAGCGAAACAAGTTATTACGGAATCACAAACGAAGAGACGAAGATGTTTGTGATTACTTTTTATCTTTCCTGTCGGAGATAGAAATCTCAAGCCAATTATTTCAATTGTACTCGTAAGATAGAAACAGAGAGATCAGATCACACAACTACGAGAAAGTACTATCGGTATGGATTCACAATCCCAATGAAGTCTTTAAGTCGTTAACCCGGTTTGAGAAAAGAAAACCAGAGGGTTAAAGGAGAATCGACTCTAGCTACAATTAATATCACACGTAAGGTGTGGGGATTAGGTTTCCCAGTTGCCAGAGTTCTCCCTTATATAGTCTTTCAAATCAGGGTTTGCAATCAATGTTAGCTTAGTAACAAAGCATTCAATATTAACCGTTAGATGAAAACCTGATTAGATTCAAGATAATATTTATCAACCGTTAGATCGAAAACATAGCTTGTTATACACACATGTAATGCACGTTTCCAGGTTCGTGTAACCGTACCCAAACTTGTACATTAGTTGGTTCAACAATAATTAACCAAATGGTTAGCTATATGATTACTTTCATATCAACCATATTATTCTTCACCATAACTAGTTAAAATGACTCAAGTGAACTAGTTAGAGGGTTGTTCAATTGCTTAGATCTTATGTAACTTCACAAGACACAATCGAAACAAAAATGATTTGATTCACTTGAATCGGTTCATGGACTTTATATCCACGGTTTGCAAAAGTATTCCTTAATCAATATAAAGATGAGTTCAAGAAAAATCGCTTTTAGACATAACCTACTCAAGTTCGCGGACTTAAGTTCCCGGAAGGAGTTCATAAACACAAGCAGAAATTCTCGGGTTTGAGAACTTCGCCAGTTCGCGGACTGAGTTCGCGGACTGAGCTTGCTGAGTGAGTTTTCAAACTCAAATGGATATTCTCAGACGAGAACCTCCGCCAGTTGGCGGATTGAGTTTGCGTACTGATTTCGCAAACTGTACAAACAATTCCGGTTCTCTTGATCAACAAAGTTCGCAAACTTTGGTTCAAGGAATAAGACTTATACATATATGTGTTTCCACAACAATGCTTATATCCATCAATGGTTATATAGTCTAAACTCTCATTTCAATCATTGAAACATTCTCAGAGGACGTTATATAGTTGTTATTCACAAACCATTTTTCGTCAGAGCAATGTTCAAAGTGATTGAAACATATCATGACTTTCGTCACTAGGTAAAGATGAACTTGGTTAAAGCGAAAGCTTACCAACACATATTTCGAGAAATAGATAGGCGACATAAACTCGGCTCGAAATACCAAATGTGTATAATCTAAGTCTATATAGAAAAACGAATTTTGTCTCAAGATAGGAGATAGAGTAGATAGACTTCTGAGTGATAGATAAGTTCAAGTCTCCACATACCTTTTAGTTGATGAAGATCCAACGGTTCCTTGAGTAGTCCTTCGTCTTGTATGATGATTGCCATGGATTTCTTGAACTCAACTACACTTTATATCCTAGTTCGAGACCTTATCTATAGTAGACTAGAAATCAAGACTTATAGTTTTGATCACTAACATTGTCAAACATGCTTGAGATAGCAACGCATGCGAGTTCGACCGAGCAATGCTCTAACAATCTACCCCTTTGTCAATTTTAGTGGCAAAACTATTAATACATATGGAATACAAAAAAGATAAATACATTTTTGAAGATCCTATTCCACATGCCTAATATTCAACATTACTCGAAATCTTCGTCACTTCCAAGTACTCCAATGATCCCAAAGGTTGTAAGTTTAGCATCATCGTTGTTGAAAATTCGTAGCTATAACAATGAGAAAACAGAGTTCTCGATCATTGTTATACTGTGACATAGTATCATTACACAGTATCAAAGTTCAATTGTATCACAACTTTGACAACAATACTATGGTGATATGTATCACTCCTCCTTAGTCAATACTCCATTTCACATGGAAACCACTCCCCCTTACATAATGATCCGAAAACCATATGTATTTGTAGTGTGAACTACACATTAATTCTCCCCCTTTTGTCAACAAAATTGGCAAAGGTACAAGAACGGGATCCTAATGAAATTTCTGAAATAGACATTTCATGACTAAAAGAAAGCAGATATCAACTTGTTCTTTAGATGCAATCATAAAGCCGAAGCTAAATGCATTTATCAAGGAGTTTAAAGATACAAGATAACCCCTATAATATTCCACAGCCGAACTCCCCACAAAGATATGGAAATTAAGCGCAAGTTCAATTAAGAACTCTCCCCCATAAAATGTCATTCCCGAAAGAACAACAAGAGCGACCTTAATTTCAAAAGAAAAGAAGGATTTCTTTGGACATAAAAAATCTCATACGAATATGAATTTGAATCGTAAAATACTCAATTAAATTAACCACAAGAAAAACCTATGATTGATTTAATCGGAAATTCTCATCATAAGTGAACTTATGGAGACTCAAATTTACTCCATTAGATTAATCACAAGAGAACTCATAAATAACCTAATCGAAATACACAACCAAATTAACTACAAAAAGTAATCAATTTAATTAGTCATACTCAATATAAGAAAATCTATGGAGCAATGACTAAGTTAATCATGAGACAACAATCAACCCAGTCAAAAACGCTCAAACATAAGAAAACTTATGGAGCCATAACTAAATAACTAAAACAAGATGATTAATTTAGTTGATTATGCTCGACATAAACTACCTTACGGAACAACAACAACAAAGCTGATCATAGAAATAACCAACTTGGTTGTTTTAGTGCTCAACATAAGACACATTACGGAGCCTCACGATTGAAAAAGCGGGGGTCTAACAACACCACCCAATATTTCGCTTAGAAATCTGTATGGACAAACTCCAATATACTTTCTAGAGAATCAACTAGACAGTCAGACTCAATCTAGATAAAAGTATATCAAAGGAGTTAATGTCTCGATCTCTCATTTTGATCTATACTCAAGCAAATATAAATCTGCGAGTCTTTATCAAAGAGAGATAACTTGGATGGTACGAAAGACCAATATCCAAGTGTCAATCAATTTAAATCAACAACCCAAAAGGTCGGATATTCTAATTGATTGAACGACGCATAACCTATGAAATTTCAATTATATAACAAAATATAATACGGAATAGAAATAACACAGACACCAAAATTTTATTAACGAGGAAACTGCAAATGCCGAAAAACCCCGGGACCTAGTCCAGATTGAATACACACTGTATTAAGCCGCTACAGACACTAGCCTACTACAAACTAACTTCGGTCTGGACTGTAGTTGAACCCCAATCAATCTCACACTGATCCAAGGTACAGTTATGCTCCCTACATCTCTGATCCCAGCAGGATACTACGCACCTGATTCCCTTAGATGATCTCACCCACAACTAAGAGTTGCTTCAAACCAAAATCGAAGACTTTAATAAACAAATCTGTATCACTCAGAAAAGTCTATTGTAATAGATAAATCCGTCTTCCATGAATATACCTATGAGTTTTCTTCCGTATTTTGATAAATTAAGGTGAACAGGAACCAATTGATAACACGTACTTATATTCCCGAAGAACATCCTAGAATTATCAATCACCTCACAATAAACTTAACCGACTAGCGAAACAAGTTATTGCGGAATCATAAACGCATAGACGAAAATGTTTGTGATTACTTTTTATCTTGCCTATCGGAGATAGAAATCTCAAGCCAATTATTTCAATTGTACTCGTACGATAGAAACAACAAGATCAGATCACACAACTACGAGAAAGTAGTATCGGTGTGGCTTCACAATCCCAATGAAAACTTTAAGTCGTTAACCCGGTTTGAGAAAATAAATCCAGAGGGTTAAAAGAGAATCGACTCTATCTACAACTAGTATCACATGTAAGGTGTGGGGATTAGGTTTCCCAGTTGCCAGAGTTCTCCCTTATATAGTCTTTCAAATCAGGGTTTGCAATCAATGTTAGCTTAGTAACAAAGCATTCAATATTCATCGTTAGATGAAAGCCTGATTAGATTCAAGCTAATATTTATCAACTTTTAGATCGAAAACATAGCTTGTTATACACACATGAAATGCACGTTTCCAGGTTCTTGTAACCGTACCCAAACTTGTACATTAGTTGGTTCAACAATAGTTAACCAAATGGTTAGCCATATGATTACTTTCATATCAACCATATTCTTCTTCACCATAACTAGTTCAAATGACTCAAGTGAACTAGTTAGAGAGTTGTTCAATTGCTTAGATCTTATGTAACTTTACAAGACGCAATCGAAGCGAAAACGATTTGATTCACTCGAATCGGTTCATGAACTTTATATCCACGGTTTCCAAAAGCATTCCTTAATTAATATAAAGATGAGTTCAAGAACAATCGTTTTTAGACATAACCCACTCAAGTTCACGGACTGGGTTCGCGGACTTATGTTCCTGGAAGGAGTTCATAAACTCCAACAGAAATTCTCGGGTTTGAGAACTTCGCCAGTTCGCGGATTGAGTTTGCTGAGTGAATTTTCAAACTCCAGCAGATATTCTCGGACGAGAACCTCCGCTAGTTCGCGGACTGAGTTCGCAAACTGTGCAAACACTTCCGGTTCTCTTGATCAACAAAGTTCACAAACTTTGGTTCAAGGAATAGGACTTATACATATATGTGTTTCCACAACAATGTTTATATCCATCAATGGTTATATAGTCTCTCATTTCAATCATTGAAACATTCTCAGAGGATGTTATATAGTTGTTATTCACAAACCATTTTTCATCAGAGCAATTTTCAAAGTGATTGAAACATATCATGACTTTCATTACTAGGTAAAGATGAACTTGGTTAAAGCGAAAGTTTACCAACACATATTTCGAGAAACAGATAGGCGAGATAAACTCGGCTCGAAATACCAAATGTGTATAATCTAAGTCTATATAGCAAAACGACTTTTGTGTCAAGATAGGAGATAGAGTAGATAGATAAGTTCAAGTCTCCACATACCTTTTAGTTTATGAAGATCCACCAGTTCCTTGAGTAGTTGTTCGTCTTGTATGATGATTTCCATGGAGTTCTTGAGCTCAACTACACTTTGTATCCTAGTCCGAGACCTTAGCTATAGTAGATTAGAAATCAATACTTATAGTTTTGATCACTAACATTGACAAACATGCTTGAGATAGCAATGCATACGAGTTCGACCGAGCAATGCTCTAACACTAAGGGCATCCTTAGGTGGTGCATTGGATATGGAAGTCAGGTCGACTTCTGGAAGGACTCTTGGGTTAGTGATCTTCCTTTATCTGCAATTTCTAATTCAGTTGATGTGACTTTACCTAGAATTTGTGTTAAGGATGTTATTAACCCAAGAACGAGATAATGGGATTTCGTGGCTGTTGATAATCTAGTTTCTGATAAGATCAAGAGGAAAATACACTCTATTCCTATTCACATTAGAGATGCTAGAACTGATGTTAGGGTCTGGATTCATGGGAAAGATGGCACCGTGAATGTTAAAGAGGTTTATAATTCTCGAATCTCCGGGAAAGTTGGTAATGTTAATACCAATTTGGACTGGAAGTTCTTGTGGAGCATCAAATGCTCACAGAAAATTAAATTCTTTTTGTGGAAATTTTGCCACAATAAACTAAATCTTAATGAGTCTCTTTATAGAAAAGGTATTACCTCTTCCCCTGGTTGTTCTTTTTTTCATCGTGACTTTGAAACTGTTTATCATATGTTTTTCAATTGCTCTTATGTTTCTCCAATATGGAAAAAGTTGTTTGCCATGACAGGTGTGAGGATTGAGCTGGATGTAATGTCGGCAACATATTTAAAACAGTTGTTGTCATTGAATGTTTTTGTTGGTGGTGTTAAGTGGTGTTATATTATTCCTTTTGTGTTATGGAGCATATGGAACAGTAGAAACAGAATTAATCACGAAGGTTAAAGGTTTGTGGATTTGAGGACTCTTGCTCCGGCCATTAAATATGCTAGAGAATACTATTTTACTGTGATACAGAAAGAAGAAAGTGCTAATTCCATGCGTGAAGCTTTGGTCAGATGGCATTTCCCTAAGATTGGTTATTACAAGTTAAATACAGATGGTTCCTCTTCTAATTCTGTTTTTGCAGGAATTGGAGGGGTGGTTAGGGATGATGTGGGCTCATTTGTGGCAGGCTATGTTAAATACATTTTTCATAATGGGTGTAATGTGGCTGAAGTTTGGGCAACCAGGGATGGCCTTCAACTCGCTCTTCAGTTGGGGATTAGGAAGCTCGAGGTCGAATGTGACTCTACCTATACTATTCATCTCTGCAGAGGTGAAGTTTCCCCATCGTGGTACTTAAAAGCCTTGTTCAAGATATTGCTAATATGAAAAGAAAATTCGAAGATGTTGTCTTTGTCCATCAGTACAGAGAGTCCAATTTTGTTGCTGATACCTTGTCGAAGAAATCTTCTGAAAGAATTCTTGAGGGAGTATGGTTTACTAACCCACCTGAAGATATAGTTAATTTTTTGTCAGCTGACATTCAGGGCGTGTCCCACCCGAGAATGATCAGAGTGTAGTTTTTCTGTTTTGATTTTCCGTTATCAAAAAAAAAAAAAAGATATGTACTGGAGGAAAATGTGTCATGAAGGAAAAATTATATGATCCCACAGTACATATCGATCTAACAGTACAGACAACATGTATTGTAGGAAAATATGTATCGAAGGAAAAAGTGTATCGAAGGAAAAGTATATAATCCCACGGTACATATTTGAAAAAGCGGGGGTACAACAACCACACCCAATATTTCGATTAGCAATCTGTATGGACTAACTCCAATATACTTTCAAGAGAATCAACTAGACTCAATCTTAATAAAGTATATAAAAGAGTTATAATATCTCGATCTCTTGATTTAATTCTTGCTCAAGCAAATAGAAATCTGCGAGTCTAGTTAAATACAAGAGAGATAACTTGGATGGTACCAAACACCAATATCCAAGTGTCAATCAATGTAAATCAACAACCAAAGGTTGGATATTCTAATTGATTGAACTTAACGCACAACCTGTGATATTTCAATTATATAACAAAATATAATGCGGAAAAGAAATAACTGATGTAGTTTTTTAAGTGGTAAATAAAGTTCGTTCAACTCGGACTTGTGTAGACTCAATTTCAGACTTAATAATAGAAAATAATAAAAATAAAGAAAATATATACACAAGGTTTGTCAAAATGTCGAGAGATTACTGAGACTCAGGATTCCACCAAACCTCATACCATGTAGTTCAAAAATCAATTCTTAGACAATTATAACTCTTGTTTATTGACTCTAATTCTTTGCCAGGGTAGATTTTAAAAAGATTAACTGTAAATCACTAGCATGATGCATCAAAAGCACTTGGACCAAGCATACATCATTATACGACATCACAACTAATTAAGAAAAATCATAAAATGATTAAATTAATGCAAAAAGTCATAAAAAAAATTAAATATAATTACCACACGTATGAAATATGGCTTCCTCCGTCATCCCAGTGTTGGGGTTTAGCTCCTCATATTAATCATGATCTCAAAATATGTGTTTGTTGCTCAAAAAATGATTAAAAGAGTGAAAAGTAATAACACAGACTGTTTGCAACAGTGTATTGGTGTTGCAAAACAGCTGTTACAGTGGAACTGTTACAGAAAAACTGTTGCTTTGTCGCTGGTTTTAAAACCCTAGAATAAGACTGCCCTGAACAGCTTAATGTTCTTCAGCTGTTAAACAACGACACTTTTCTGCGACTGTCTATCGAGGGTCAATGTTCTTCAGCTGTTCTTCTTCTCAACAGCAGCAGCAGCAGAAACAGAGTTTGGTAAATCTATGATTTCTTCTTCTCTGGCTCTCCTTAGGTTCCCGACACCTCTTCTATATGACCCAAGACATCTATTTATATCAAAAATACCGATTAAATCTCTCCCAAATCTTCCAAAATATCTTTCCTTCTCTTCACGGCCAAGTTGCGACAATTTTTTGTTTTAGGGTTTCTACGCATTTCTGAACTTTCCTTTTTATTCTAAACTCTTCCTTAGATAGATACAAATCTTTGGGAAGGTTTACAGCGTTTTAATCACTCTAAAATTCCCTAAAACAGGTCACACACGTGACTTTCCATATTTTCTTGTTGTGAGAAAAATCCGTCGATTGAGCCCATTCTAATCGATTTAAACACCCATATCAGATTTCTAGACCCATAAGGAGTCTATCCTATGAAAATCATAGGTTTAATCGACCTCAAACTCCTCCAAATCACGATTGCCAAAACCGCTCTTTAACTACACTTTTTTCCCGCCAAAACTTGATTTTTGAATGTTGGAGACTTGGAGATGGTTGCCCCTTATCCAGAGTAGGGGTGCGATTAGCAGATGCCTAGAAATGGGATGCCCCTTAGTAATTAGGTTACCGCTTATCCAAAGTGAGGGTCCGAATAGCAAATGTCCTCCCATGAACGCAAAAAACACTTTTCGAGCCAATCTCGCCGCAAAATCTTATTTTTCCAAAAACACCTACAAAGACATAAAAAGCCAAAATAAATACAAAATCGAGCACTAACAACATACACAATTGAGATTATATCAGACACAAAAATGTGTCTATCAAATACCCCCAAACCTCTTATTTGCTAGTCCTCGAGCAAAAATAAAATAGAAATAAAATCCTAACTCACTGTCACAGGCATCGTCAATTGCATTTAGCATATGCAATAAGCCTTTAAACCCCTAGGTGTCCCTAGTGGCGGAGTGTTATCTCCGGAAGGCTTACCAGAGGTATACCCACAAAACATTTTTACTCCAGACCCTAGCTATCTACACAGAACCTTGGAAGGAACTAAAGAATCTCCTTGGTTGGCATACTTATTGACTACAAGAGAAAGTACCCTGATGTGAAATTCCAATTGTTGTACACGAGTTTGCACTCAAGCATACTAAAATTCATATGAAGTGACAGAGCTCTACTCAGATAGTCGCACTATGGACATCAATATCCGGAGTCAAAACTAATCACATGGATAGATCAAGAAGATGGATATAGAAAAACATAGATGGTTTTGATGTTTACTAGGTGAACGGTGTTTCTCATATCTGTCTGAAGGCCTCTGCCAAAATGAACCTATCCTAATGGACTGAGATACTAGTCTAACTAATATCAACACACTAGCATATACAAGGGAACCAGTGATTCATAATCCTAACTCTAGGTCAACACAACTGGCATATACAAGGGTTCCAGTGGTCGACTTTATTGAATTTATTCCAGTTGGTCTGATGGTCTGGTCTCTTTTTTTTTTTTTTTTTTTTTTTTTTTTTTTTTTTTTTTTTTTTTTT
>NC_039365.1:50475277-50505285 GCF_003573695.1 Papaver somniferum
TTTTTGTATCTCAATCACTCTAACTCACCCTAGCATTGGTAACAACTTGAATCGTGAGCCCCACCTAATCACTTAGAGAAACATAGATTAAAAAAAAAACAAAATAAAAACAGAAGTGAAAAGGACTCAACGAGATATGGTGAAACTATCATGTTATTTCTAACACCTGAGCTCTGTGCTTTTATGAATAGACTCTTTAGATGTTGCCATCTAGTCAGATTGGTTCCTCAACTCCTACAACTAAAATGCTTCCATCCACTTAGATTGGTTAGTGCCATCCTTAATAAGCATAAATTTCTAGGCTCTGGAGTTTAATTGTGCAACTAAAAAGTTTCTCCTACACCCCCAAATTTAAATCTAACATTGTCCTCAATGTTCTAAAGATCAAATTAAAAGCATGAACAATGAGAAACTGTTACCATTTGAAGCAAAAGAGATAAGGAAATATATTACCGTGTTGCATGAGAATGGGTTACCTCCCAAGAAGTGATAAGTTTAATGTCTTCAGCCAGACTAAGAAAGGATTAGTCACCTTATAAAATCATAAAGTAATAGCCGAAATATCTGCGGGTCATCAAAACCAAATAGAGCTATCACAAGTAAAAGGAATCTGCAACATGCCAAGAAAATGAACAAATAAAGCAGACCCTTGTCTAGTTTCCTGTTTAAGACAGCTACATCTAGTTGTGGTTCAGGTTCAGGATCTATAACTGGGTCCAAATAAAATATTTTCATGGGTTGCATTTCCTCATAGGTTAGATCCAAATGTTCAGGTTCCAGAGTCTGGAAAAACTCAAATAAAAACTTAGAAGCACATAATAATAACCTGAATAATTGAGGATCCTCTAAGTCAATCAGATTTGACTTACACAGCTGACCACAATGAGAGTGGTGATCTTCCTTAAACAAGTATGTCGATCCTAATCTCCTAAAGTAATTAGGTTTACTCTCAAAACTTAATATTCGACACATTTGAAAATCAAACATTCCCACATTTGGAAGAAAAATATTTGGTGGGAAAACAAAGTCAATCTGGGTATCATAGCCTGGGTAAACCACATCAACCAGAGGATGGGTTTCTAATAACTGAAATTTCTTGTGGACATCACTAGGTTCAGGAAAATGTGCATGAAGATAATCTTGTAAAATGGTTGAGGCACATATGTCAAGTCCCAAGTGAGGGATCTCTGTAAGAGCTAAAGGTAAGGCACAAGGAGAATGATAATCACTCCCAAACTTAGAGTTTTGTGTGTCTCTAGAAAGACTAGTCACAATTTCCCTAATTTCTAGATCATCAGAATCCTGAAAATGGTCAATTGATTCTTCTAAGTCGGGTACATCCTCACTCATATCGACGAGTTCATTTTCTTTTTCTAAGTTTATTGTTTCTAAATTTTTAGACTCAAAATATAATCGTTCCTCTAAACCATTATTAGCTTCGTAATCAAAAGGAAATACTACATCGTCTAAAACGGGGGTATCTCTAGTCAAATCCTCGTCCTTTTGAATAGGTGAATAATTATTAAAATTATTTGGATTTGAACTAGAAATAATATTATTATTAAACTCAGTTGGAGTAGCAAATTCCTGATCACTATGCCTATTTATTTCAAATTCTTCATCAACACTATCCTCATCATAATCATTATAATAACATGAAAATGGTTAAACCTCATCTAAACAAGTAGTGTAACCAATTTTATCCTCGTCATCCCGTGTATGCAAATAACTATCCTCATTTTCAAGGGTATTATTGGAGACACTGTATTGAAAATTAAGATTATTTCGAGCAATTCTTTCGTTCGTCTCATCTATCAGCTTGAGGGATTCCTCTAAATAAAGTTTTCTTTCGTCATAAACTAAGTTATTCATCTCAGCTATCCTACGTGTCGACTCTTCTAACTTCCTGAGAGACTCTTCTAAAGGAGAAATATAAGAATTTTGCTCATATGACTGGTGCGTATGTGGATAGTAATTGGGCTCACCATGGTATGGACCATAATCTTCAAAAGGCTGATGTTCCCAACTACTATTCACACTATGGTCAAAGTAGTAACGTCCATTTTGAAACTCAGTCGGATATTCATTGTATTGGTTATTGTAATACCAGTTCGACATTCTACTGCAGGGGTGTGAGTTGTCACACAAAATAAAACCCGCTGACAGGGGATTCGTGGGTGGATAGAGTCTTACCTCCCGTACCAGACGGGCGATGAACCGTTGATGTCGACTCAGGACACCGACTCCAATGTCAGTGTACGAACCCGAGGGGCCGAGACAGTATCGTAACTGTCGTCCTTTCCTGTAAACAGTTTATATTTAATTTTTAACTCTTCCCTAGGGTTTCAAAATAATAATAATGTCCAGTCCAAAAATAAAGTCAAAAATAAAAATGTCCAAAAAGGAAAAGAAAAATTACAAAAATAAAATCCTATTTACAGTTTCTAAAATAAACAAAATAACTATATACAAAATCTTCTTCTTCACTCCTTTCAGATTCCTCTTTTCTTTCCTTCTTTGGCGATGCTTTCCTTTTATAGTACTTTTCTTTCCTTGTAGCTTCGCTCCAAATCTGAAAAGAATCGAAAAATACCAAAACGCGTAAAAAAGAACAAAATAATAATAAAAATAAAAATAAACCTAAAACAAATCTAAATAAAAATCCGCGTCGGCGAAGCCAACAATTGATGTAGTTTTTTAAGTGGTAAATAAAGTTCGTTCAACTCGGACTTGTGTAGACTCAATTTCAGACTTAATAATAGAAAACAATAAAAATAAAGAAAATATATACACAAGGTTTGTCACAATGTCGAGAGATTACTGAGACTCAGGATTCCACCAAACCTCATACCATGTGGTTCAAAAATCAATTCTTAGACAATTATATCTCTTGTTTATTAGCTCTAATTCTTTGCCAGGGTAGATTTTAAAAAGACTAACTGTAAATCACTAGCATGATGCATCAAAAGCACTTAGACCAAGCATACATCATCATACGACTTCACAACTAATTAAGAAAAATCATAAAACGATTAAATTAATGCAAAAATCATAAAAAGAATTAAATATAATTACCACACGTATGAAATATGGCTTCTTTCGTCATCCCAGTGTTGGGGTTTAGCTCCTCATATTAATCATGATCTCAAAATATGTGTTTGTTGCTCAAAGATGATTAAAAGAGTGAAAAGTAATAACACAGACTGTTTGCAACAGTGTATTGGTGTTGCAAAACAGCTGTTACAATGGAACTGTTACAGAAAAACTGTTGCTTTGTCGCTGATTTTAAAACCCTAGAATAAGACTGCCCTGAACAGCTTAATGTTCTTCAGTTTTTAAAAAGCGACACTTTTCTGCGACTGTCTACCGAGGGTCAATGTTCTTCAGCTGTTCTTCTTCTTCAACAGCAGCAGCAGCAGAAACAAAGTTTGGTAAAGCTCTGATTTCTTCTTCTCTGGCTCTCCTTAGGTTCCCAAACTCTCGACACCTCTTCTATATGACCCAAGACATCTATTTATATCAAAAATACTGATTAAATCTCTCCCAAATCTTCCAAAATCTCTTTCCTTCTCTTCACGGCCAAGTTGCGACAATTTCTTGTTTTAGGATTTCTACGTGTTTCTGAGCTTTCCTTTTTATTCTAAACTCTTCCTTAGATAGATACAAATATTTGGGAAGGTTTACAGCGTTTTAATCACTCTAAAATTCCCTAAAACAGGTCACACACGTGACTTTCCATATTTTCTTGTTGTGAAAAAATCAGTCAATTGAGCCCATTCTAATCTATTTAAACACCCATATCAGATTCCTAGACCCATAAGGAGTCTATCCTATGAAAATCAGAGGTTTAATCGACCTCAAACTCCTCCAAATCACGATTGCCAAAACTGCACTTTAACTACACTTTTTTGCCGCCAAAACCTGATTTTTGAATGTTGGAGACTTGGAGATGGTTGCCCCTTATCCAGAGTAGGGGTGCGATTAACAGATGCCTAGAAATGGGATGCCCCTTAGTAATTAGGTTACCCCTTATCCAAAGTGAGGGTCCGAATAGCAAATGTCCTCCCATGAACGCAAAAAACACTTTTCGAGCCAATTTCGCCGCAAAATCTTATTTTTCCAAAAACACCTACAAAGACATAAAAAGCCAAAATAAATACAAAATCGAGCACTAACAACATATACAATTGAGATTATATCACACACAAAAATGTGTCTATCAAATACCCCCAAACCTATTATTTGCTAGTCCTCGAGCAAAAATAAAATAGAAATAAAATCCTAACTCACTGTCGCAGGCATCGTCAATTGCATTTAGCGTATGAAATAAGCCTTTAAACCCCTAGGTGTCCCTAGTGGCGGAGTGTTATCTCTGGAAGGCTTACCAGAGGTACACCCACAAAACATTTTTACTCCAGACCCTAGCTATCTACACAGAACCTTGGAAGGCACTAAAGAAAGAACCTTGGAAGGCACTAAAGAATCTCCTTGGTTGGCATACTTATTGACTACAGGAGGAAGTACCCTGATGTGAAATTCCAATTGTTGTACACGAGTTTGCACTCAAGCATACTAAAATTCATATGAAGTGACAGAGCTCTACTCAGATAGTCGCACTATGGACATCAATATCCGGAGTCAAAACTAATCACATGGATAGATCAAGAAGATGGATATAGAAAAAAATAGATGGTTTTGATGTTTACTAGGTGAACGGTGTTTCTCATATCTGTCTGAAGGCCTCTGCCAAAATGAACCTATCCTAATGGACTGAGATACTAGTCTAACTAATATCAACACACTGGCATATACAAGGGAACCAGTGATTGATAATCCTAACTCTAGGTCAACACAACTTGCATATACAAGGGTTCCAGTGGTCGACTTTATTGAATTTATTCCAGTTGGTCTGATGGTCTGATCTTTTTTTTTTCTTTTCCAACATTTTTTTTTTGTATCTCAATCACTCTAACTCACCCTAGCATTGGTAACAACTTGAATCGTGAGCCCCACATAATCACTTAGAGAAACATAGTTTAAAAAAAAAACAAAATAAAAACATAAGTGAAAAGGACTCAACGAGATATGGTGAAACTATCATGTTATTTCTAACACCTGAGCTCTTTGCTTTTATGAATAGACTCTTTAGATGTTGCCATCTAGTCAGATTGGTTCCTCAACTCCTACAACCAAAATGCTTCCATCCACTTAGATTGGTTAGTGCCATCCTTAATAAGCATAAATTTCTAGGCTCTGGAGTTTAATTGTGCAACTAAAAAGTTTCTCCTATACCCCCAAACTTAAATCTAACATTGTCCTCAATGTTCTAAAGATCAAATTAAAATCATGAACAAGGAGAAATTGTTATCATTTGAAGCAAAAAAGATAAAGAAAGATATTACCGTGTTGCATGAGAATGGGTTACCTCCCAAGAAGTGCTAAGTTTAATGTCTTCAGCCAGACTAAGAAAGGATTAGTCACCTTATAAAATCATAAAGTAATAGCCGAAATATCTGCGGGTCATCAAAACCAAATAGAGCTATCACAAGTAAAAGGAATCTGCAACATGCCAAGAAAATGAACAAATAAAGCAGACCCTTGTCTAGTTTCCTGTTTAAGACAGCTACATCTAGTTGTGGTTCAGGTTCAGGATCTATAACTGGGTCCAAATAAAATATTTTCATGGGTTGCATTTCCTCATAGGTTAGATCCAAATGTTCAGGTTCTAGAGTCTGGAAAAACTCAAATAAAAACTTAGAAGCACATAATAATAACCTGAATAATTGAGGATCCTCTAAGTCAATCAGATTTGACTTACACAGCTCACCACAATGAGAGTGGTGATCTTCCTTAAACAAGTATGTCGACCCTAATCTCCTAAAGTAATTAGGTTTACTCTCAAAACTTAATATTCGACACATTTGAAAATCAAACATTCCCACATTTGGAAGAAAAATATTTGGTGGGAAAACAAAGTCAATCTGGGTATCATAGCCTGGGTAAACCACATCAACCAGAGGATGGGTTTCTAATAACTGAAATTTCTTGTGGACATCACTAGGTTCAGGAAAACGTGTATGAAGATAATCTTGTAAAATGGTTGAGGAACATATGTCAAGTCCCAAGTGAGGGATCTCTGTAAGATCTAAAGGTAAGGCACAAGGAGAATGATAATCACTCCCAAACTTAGAGTTTTGTGTGTCTCTAGAAAGACTAGTCACAATTTCCCTAATTTCTAGATCATCAGAATCCTGAAAAATGGTCAATTGATTCTTCTAAGTCGGGTACATCCTCACTCATCTCGACGAGTTCATTTTCTTTTTCTAAGTCTATTGTTTCTAAATTGTTAGACTCAAAATATAATCGTTCCTCTAAACCATTATTAGCTTCGTAATCAAAAGGAAATACTACAACGTCTAAAACGAGGGTATCTCTAGTCAAATCCTCGTCCTTTTGAATAGGTGAATAATTATTAAAATTATTTGGATTTGAACTAGAAATAATATTATTATTAAGCTCAGTTGGAGTAGCAAATTCCTGATCACTATGCCTATTTATTTCAGATTCTTCATCAACACTATCCTCATCATAATCATTATAATAACATGAAAATGGTTGAACCTCATCTAAACAAGTAGTGTAACCAATTTTATCCTCGTCATCCTGTGTATGCAAATAACTATCCTCATTTTCAAGGGTATTATTGGAGACACTGTATTGAAAATTAAGATTATTTCGAGCAATTCTTTCGTTCGTCTCAGCTATCAGCTTGAGGGATTATTTCAACAGCAGCAGCAGCAGAAATAGAGTTTGGTAAAGCTCTGATTTCTTCTTCTCTGACTCTCCTTAGGTTCCCAAACTCTCGACACCTCTTTTATATGACCCAAGACATCTATTTATATCAAAAATACCGATTAAATCTCTCCCAAATCTTCCAAAATCTCTTTCCTTCTCTTCACAGCCAAGTTGCGACAATTTCTTGTTTTAGGATTTCTACGCGTTTCTGAGCTTTCCTTTTTATTCTAAACTCTTCCTTAGATAGATACAAATCTTTGGGAAGGTTTACATCGTTTTAATCACTCTAAAATTCCCTAAAACAGGTCACACACTTGACTTTCCATATTTTCTTGTTGTGAGAAAAATCCGTCAATTGAGCCCATTCTAATCGATTTAAACACCCATATCAGATTCCTAGACCCATAAGGTGTCTATCCTATGAAAATCATAGGTTTAATCGACCTCAAACTCCTCCAAATAACGATTGCCAAAACTGCTCTTTAACTACACTTTTTTCCCGCCAAAACCTGATTTTTGAATGTTGGAGACTTGGAGATGGTTTCCCCTTATCCAGAGTAGGGGTGCGATTAGCAGATGCCTATAAATGGGGTTCCCCTTAGTAATTATGTTACCCCTTATCCAAAGTGAGGGTCCTAATAGCAAATATCCTCCCATGAACGCAAAAAACACTTTTCGAGCCAATTTCGCCGCAAAAATCTTATTTTTCCAAAAACACCTACAAAGACATAAAAAGCTAAAATAAATACAAAATCGAGAACTAACAATATATACAATTGAGATTATATCAGACACAAAAATGTGTCTATCAATAACACAGACACCCGAAGTTTTGTTAACGAGGAAACCGCAAATGCAGAAAAACCCCGGGACCTAGTCCATATTGAACGCACACTGTATTAAGCCGCTACAGACACTAGCCTACTACAGAATAACTTTGGTCTGGACTGTAATTGAACCCCAATCAATCTCACACTGATCCAAGGTACAGTTCCGCTCCTTACGTCTCTGATCCCAGCATGATACTATGCACTTGATTCCCTTAGCTAATATTACCCACAACTAAGAGTTGCTACGACCAAAAGTCGAAGACTTTAATAAACAAATCTGTATCACACAGAAAAGTCTACGGTAATAGATAAATCTGTCTCCCACAGAAATACGTACGAGTTTTGTTCCGTCTTTTGATAAATCAAGGTGAACATGAACCAATTGATAACCGAGACTTATATTCCCGAAGAACAGCCTAGTATTATCAATCACCTCACAATAATCTTAATTGACGCAATGAAAGAAGATATTGTGGAATCACAAATGATGAGACGAGGATGTTTGTGACTACTTTTATATCTTGCCTATCGGAGATATAAATCTCAAGCCAATCTTTACGATTGTACTCAATACGATAGAAACAACAAGATCAGATCACACAACTACAAGAAAGTAGTATCGGTCTGGCTTCACAATCCCAATGAAGTCTTCAAGTTGTTAACCTACAGGGTCTCGGTATAAACCTAAGGTTAAAGGATAATCGACTCTAGATTATACAACTAGTATCACACAAGAGGTGTGGGGATTAGGTTTCCCAGTTGCTAGAGTTCTCCCTTATATAGTATTTCAAATCAGGGTTTGCAATCAATGTTAGCTTAGTAACAAAGCATTCAATATTCACCGTTAGATGAAAACCTGATTAGATTCAAGCTAATATCTTTCAACCGTTAGATCGAAAACTTAGCTTGTTACACACAAATGAAATGCACGTTTTGAGGTTTGTGTAACCGTACCCAAACATGTACATTTGTTGGTTCAACAATAGTTAACCAAATGGTTAACCATATGAGCACTTTCATATCAACCATATCTTCTTCACCATAACTAGTTCAAATGACTCAAATGAACTAGTTAGAGAGTTGTTCAATTGCTTAGATTTTATAGAAGTATACAAGACACAATCGAAGCAAAAACGATTTGAGTCACTCGAACCGATTCATGAACTTTATAGCCACGGTTTGCAAACTTGCATTCCTTAGTTAATATAAGCATAAGTTCACGAATAATCATTTTAGATATAACCAACCTAAGTACGCGGACTTAAGTACCCGAACACATAGTTGGGATTGTGAAGCCAGACCGATACTACTTTCTCGTAGTTGTGTGATCTGATATTGCTGTTTCTATCATACGAGTACAATCGCAAAGGTTGGATTGAAATTGATATCTCCGATAGGCAAGATATATAAGTAGTCACAAACATCTTCGTCTCATCGTTTGTGATTCCGCAATATCTTCTTTCACCACATCAATTAAGATTATTGTGAGGTGATTGATAATACTAGGTTGTTCTTCGGGAATATAAGTCCGGGTTATCAATTGGTTCCTGTTCACCTTAATTTATCAAAAGACGGAACAAAACTCATAGGTATATTCATGGGAGACGGATTTATCTATTACAATAGACTTTTCTGTGTGATACAGATTTGTTTATTAAAGTCTTCGATTTTGGTTTGAAGCAACTCTTAGTTGTGGGTGAGATCATCTAAGGGAATCAGGTGCGTAGTATCCTGCTGGGATCAGAGATGTAGGGAGCATAACTGTACCTTGGATCAGTGTGAGATTTATTGGGGTTCAACTACAGTCCATATCGAAGTTAGTTTGTAGTAGGCTAGTGTTTGTAGTAGGCTAGTGTCTGTAGCGGCTTAATACAGTGTGTATTCAATCTGGACTAGGTCCCGGGGTTTTTCTGCATTTGCGGTTTCCTCGTTAACAAAATTTTGGTGTCTGTGTTATTTCTATTACGCATTATATTTTGTTATGTAATTGAAATATCACAGGTTGTGCGTTGTTCAATCAATTAGAATATCCGACCTTTTAGTTGTTGATTTAAATTGATTGACACTTGGATATTGGTATTTGGTACCATCCAAGTTATCTCTCTAGTATTTGATAAAGACTCGCAGATTTCTATTTGCTTGAGTATATATCAAATTGAGAGATTGAGATATAAACTCTTTGATATACTTTTTATCTGGATTGAGTCTGATGGTCTAGTTGATTCTCTAGAAAGTATATTGGAGTTTGTCCATACAGATTGCTAAGCGAAATATTGGGTGTGGTTGTTGTACCCCCCGCTTTTTCAGGAGACACACTAACGGGTTTATCTCAACTGGATTAACCGGTAATTCCTAGTTTTCTGATAGTACTTTAGAGAGTCTTTGCGACTTATAGAAACAAAAGAAAAAGGGATTTGTAAAGAGTTTCTGTGATTTGTAGAGGCAAAAAAATGTGTAATACTAATTAAAAGTTCAAGACATCTTCCAATTTTTTGATTATGCACGTTATAATGTTTAATAAAATTACCAGGAATACCTATTTAAATATGTTTTCATTGCCAAAGTAAATTTCATTATTATCATATGCCTGAATTTCAGGTTCTTTATTCCACTCATCCCATATTTTATTTGTTATGTTATCTCGCCATTAGTTAGCATCTTCTCGTTGTTGCCTCTGAGTTTGATTTTGGGAAAGATGGTCTTAGGATCTCTTTGATCAGTGAATGAATCTGGTTCCTCTTCCCTTTCATCAACTGGAAGTTCATCGAAACAACATTCTTTACGCAAATGGTATGTTCCTTGGTCATCAATTCAAACAAAAAAAGAGACGAATAAATGGTCCTACTCTTAAAAACAAATTTCCCAAATTTCCAAGTCTCCCAAAATATCACCTCTTAGGGAGAGACTTCTACCACGCCTATTTTTATTAAAAAAATCGGCCCAAATATCTGAAAACAATAAATCAATGACTTTAGATTCTCCTTCGAAAAACAAGAGTGTTGGAGTGACTCTTAAGAAATTCTAATCCAATAACATGGAGTTTCGAGAAATTTAAAATAACTTAAAAATAGTTTCCAACCAATAATAAGAGACATTAAGGGACTCTCTGAAAATCTCAATGGACTAACAGTAGATTTGGATACTCTCATTTGACTAACCCCCCATAAGACATTCTCTAGGAAAAAAATTCCAAAATACATTAGGAAAAAAAAAGTTTCATCTCCAAACCATATAATTTTAATAGAAATTATCAAATAGTCCTAGTATTAGAATATATGTGTTTGTTTGGTCCTATTGACTTGGTCCAATTGTTTTAAGGTCCTTTTTAAGAATATATTTTTATCTTGGTCCAAAAAATTATTGTTTCGTCCTAAGATGCATGTTACCCATGCATGATGACGTCATCATTTTTTAATTAGTGTCAGATATACCCTTTTATTTCTATTTTTTTCTCTCTTCATAAAAATAAATTAAAGAAAATTAAAACATAAATATCTTTTGAACCAAAAGTCAAAAAATAATAAATTTTATATATTCGGAAAGCTCTCGACGAGATCTATCCAATGAGTACTATTGTTTTTATATCTCGAAGCTTTTAATTGTTACTTATCCTTGAGCTAAAAAATCAGCTACAAAATGAACCATTATACGAGTTCATTCTACAAAATGAACTACCGTACTACTAGTTCATTATACAAAATGAACTTCTTGAATGAACTATCATATGAGTTTATTCTACAAAAATGAACTCCTTGGTGTACGAGTTCATTCTACAAAGTGAACTAGTATGATGGACTACTATTACGAGCTCATTATACCATATGAAATACTATTAGGTGTTCATTGTACAATATGATCACCTATCACAAGTTCATTCTATGCTATGAACTACCATAATGAAAACCTATTACAATTTTATTCTACAATATGAACTGGCATAATTGACTATCATTACGAGTTCATTTGAAAAAATGAATCACCATTCCTACAGTATGAACACCTATCACGAGTTCATTCTACAATATGAAATACAACAATGAAATACCATTGCGACTTCATTTTTCAAAATGAACTACTATTACGAGTTCTTCTACTAAATAAACTACTATAATTAACTATCATATACGAGTTCATTCTACAAAATGAACTGTTAGAACTAGAATGAACTACTATACTCTAAAGTAACGTTCATTCTTGAATATAAACTACCATTAAACCTGAAAAGGAATAAAAGCTTTGAAACATTGTACAATGAGTACTCGTTGCGTAGATCTCGTCAAGACATTTCCGAATATAAAATTTATTAGTTTTTGACTTATATTTCGAAAGATATTTAATTCTTAAGCTTTTTCTGTTTATTTTTTTCTGTTAAGAATAGAGAGAAGATAAAAAAGAAAGAGAAAATAAAAAGGAAGATAATAAAAATGTATACCACCTTAAAAGGAGGGAAAATAAGAGAAAGAAAAGATATTTTCAATATTTTAATATTTTTGAACAAATAAGGACAAAATTGAACTCCCTTTTTATTGGTGGACCAAACTTACTTGGGACCATCTAAAATAAGACCAAACTGACATTGAACCCAAATTTGTTCACCCCTCTAAAACCGGGTTGCGCGTTACGGCTTACATTATTTGTTTACAAAATCATCAAAACCACTTTGTGTTTTAATTCCCAAATTTTTTTTGAAAAAAAGAATAACCCTTTGCACGACTATCCATGCCATCCATCTTTCCATCCTCCTCCCCAAAACTTAATTGAAATCTTAACTCTCAAAATCAAAATATTTCTTCTATCAGATCAATATAACTCTAGATAATGTTAAGAGTTCTGATCCTAACAGATCAAATCCATGTCTCAATTTAATTCTATATGGTTTAATGGTTTTGCTCTTTAATCCGATACTGCACCATGGATTAAAATCTGGTTGTTGCCATATTCAAGCTTAGTCACAGAAACTATACCATCAACCTATTAATCCTATTTACTCTGTCATTATTTTAGGTTCTTGAAGTTTCTATATGAATTGATTTTGTGTTTTTATGTTCTGCTTCAACTTTGATGATTATTAGTATTGGATTTGTCCATTTCAGACTCAATTTCAGCTATTCGATCCTATTATTTTGTGATTAGGTTTTTAAATTAAGTTTACTTACAAAATTGTTTCATTATATTTTTTGATTAAAAATCTATTTTTAAAACCCTACCATGGATCATGATAAAGAGATAAAAGGGTTTGACAGGAAGAAAGAGATATCAATTTGTACACATTACTTGTTGGAGTTCACTTGGATGCATCTTGATGCATCTCTTGAATCAACAACATATACATCTTATTAAATATCTTCGAAGTTATCTGGTTTTGGTTATTAGTTTCTAATCTTTGATGAGGCAATACAAAGAAGAAAAAAAACAGTACCATTTGATAAATTGATATCCTGATTAGGAGAATAAATCATTGATGCAAGAAACCTTGATTAAAGCAGGTTAATAATAGAGAAGAGGGAGAGGATGAAGAACGAGATATTACTGGAAGTTTAATGAATTTTTCCATTTTTTTATTTTTTCTCTTTCATCAACGTGATTTTAGGAAATAAAAATAAATAAGTATAACTAAGTGTATACCGGTTTTAGAGATTTAAGCGGTTTATGCTGATTTTTTTAACCAATAAACATGGACGGATTGTGCACCCCGGTTTTAGAGGGTGCACAAATTTGGACTCGCTGACATTTCCCCATAATTTTACTATAGAGTCTTGTTATCACGTGCATCACCGCGTGAGCAAAAATGAACTCGCATTTGGGAGCTGTTGGATCGGTTTAACAGTTGTGGATCCGCGTTTTAGTGAAAATTAATCATTCCATATATATTTTATTTTATTAAGAAACCATTTTTTTTCATCTATTCGTTTTCAGTCCTCCATAAGTATCGAAAAAGAATTCCTTCATTCTACTTCAAATGCAACGAAGGATCAAATCTTATAGCATTATTTTGAGTTAAGTTATTAATTTATGTCACGGTAGTGATAATTCTACATTTATACTTACAGCAAGCTATCAAATGGTTATTTTTTTCCTTCAAGGAAGAAATCAACAACTACAAATATTGGTCCCCGTGATTATGATCAAACAGATTATCAACTACAAATATCAGATTTTATTCATGCTGTAATTTTTGTTTTGTTTTGTTTTTTTTTTTGAAAAGAGGAATTTATTTATATAGGCGATCAGTCAAGGTTTACATAATTCATGAAAGTAGCATTCCTGGTCTTTACAATTGGGTAAAAAAACTTTTGTGTAACCAATTCATAATTATAAGCATTAACTTCTGATCGACTTGTTCGCTGCTTCTTTATCCCCTTGATAGCGTCGACATTCCTGCGAGTCTTGAGTCCTGTTTTGATCCTCGTCACTTGCATAATTTCATCACAATGTTGGTTTCTGGACTTCGGTGTTTTGGTCCACAGTTGGTGTAGAACACAACAGATATAGCTAGCCCGATGTTTGTTGTTGGTGTGGTGGTGATAGATCCGGAGTGTGAAGGTTGTTACACCTTCTTCAATGACTATCCACAAAAATAACCTAAATTTTGACAGATACTTCATTTTCTGAACATTGAAGTGATCCCTTGGTGTTGCTGGTGGTTGTGTAGCTGTGTGGTTGATGGGTTGGTAGCTGTCTCTGTTGTGGTGAGGTGTATGTTTGCCGCCCTCGCCTTCTGTGCTTACCTGTTGTCGCTGTTGATTAAGAGAAACTTGCATACAAGACTCCTGTTGTTGATGACTCACATTACCTAAAGTATCCTTGATACTTTTGCCATACATGTTTAACAACATGAAAGGGAAAAACACGAAGGGAAATACTAAACTTAACTCTAGATTATTGAAATCTAGATTATTTATGAACATGAAGGGAAAAACTAGTCTAATTTCCGAGCTTGCCTTAGAAGCATGCGTAGGGCTACGCAAATTTCGGACTCTTCGTGATCTATCTCCTCTCTTTCTTTTTTTAGTTTAATCTCCTATTTTTAAAAATAATAAATAAAAATAAAGAGATTAGTTCATCTTATCTTATATGGAAAGAGGTATTTTGGTTGGTCACAAAAGAACAAAATAGCTTGGTGTAACCCTGATATTACTAACATGACCTTCAATATCAACCACTACTTCATATATATTCAAGGGTTAAAATGTACATTAAATCAATATTTACATATTCAACCTTATATATTTACATATTCACAGAAATGCCACTTTTTAAAAATATACCAAATTTTTAAAACTTGATATCTTCCAAAATACACACTCGATTTTTATAAAATTAACATATTTGGTCTTTAAATTACCTACGTAACGAGTATAAATAAAAATATTAAATTTTAATTTACGAAAAAAATATCATTGTTATCAAATTTGGTGTTGTTGGTAGAGTAAAATTCAAGCATGTGCATCGCACTGCATATATGTTCAAGGGTTAAAATGTACATTAAATCAATATTTACATATTCAACCTTACATATTTACATATTCACAAAAATACCATTTTTTAAAAATATATAAAACTCTAAAAATTTTATATCTTCCAAAATACACACCCGAATTTTGTAAAATTAACAAATTTGGTCTTTGAATTGCCTACATAATGAGTATAAATAAGAATATTAAATTTTAATTTACAAAAAAAATACATTGTTATCAAATTTGGTGTTGTTGATAGAGTAAAATTCAAGCATGTGCATCGCACATGTGGTTTTACTAGTTCAAATAAAAGGAAGGGGGGCTAATGATCTGAAGGTAACTAGTCCAAATACCGACTAACATTACAAACAATGCAACTACAACTGAAATCTCCAAACTGTAAATTTTCTATTTAGTTGATGATAAACAAACTGGATGACTTCAATATATGAATAACTTTGAAAATCAGCATGAATATGTTTGTTCTCTGAATTTTGTATACTATATCTTAATTTTTGTTCGCTAATATTTGATAAACAAAATGGGAAAGATGATGACTGGAGAAGAAGGTTCAGGTAGAATTAACTGAAAGTGTAACGGTGCTTAATATTAGTAAAATTATAAGAAAATAATACTATATTTATATCTAGATCTCAACAACATCATATGAATCCAACGATTGCTAACTTCCAGTTCATTTGTTTTGCCTTGCAAACGAGCGCATGACAACATGACTCTTATACTATATTCTTCTTTTACTTATTTATAGGAATATAATTAGTTATAATTATTTTTATTTTTATTTGCCAATGATTTTTACTATTAAAAGTGTGACTAAGATGGGAAAACACCCTTTAGATAAAAGAAAAACATCTTATAAAATTTTTATTGGTTGGAAATTAATTGAACCATTTTTAAAAATAACTATAGGATTTTTATAAAACTAATTATAGATATCGGTAACTAGGATGTTTACATCCACTGAGAAAACCTTTTAAAACTAAAGAATGACTTAAATGATGTCATTGTATTGCACACCTCACATTTACATATAACCACTTCCATTGGAGTGGAATTTTTATTAAAAACTAGATAAATTTTACATGGACAAATAAATAGGAAATCAAGGATGTCTCTGTTGATGGTGTTCTTTTAGTTCAAGGCTAAAAGTGTAAAATCCTGTTTTAATGCGCCGTCATTCTGCAAAGGGACTGAGCCATTCAAAAAGTAATGAGTGTCCAGACCTCTTTACTTACATATGTATTGAGCAATTCAACATATTTATGAAATTTATCCAGAATGGTGCATGAAGCAACAATCCCAGATATTCTGTAAATTTTAACCTACTGCATTATTCACTAATGCATTGACCTGCCTAGTATTTTTCTATGCAATGTTCCCAGCCGAACTCTCAATATTGGCATGACATGACGATTAATGTTCACTCGCAGCGGAGTAGCATGAATCTCCCGAAGTGTCAGTATTGAGACCCGCATTAAAACACTCTTTGATAAAGAGATCGGCGCGTTGACACACTTTTTAATTAAAAGTTAGTACGATCGACACGTTTAAATTCCTTAAGGAAAATCTAGACTGTCCATGTCAGTCTTACAAAACGATCATGGCCACGCGATTTGGCCACGAAATTCAACAAGCCTAGCCTACTCTCAGCGGAACTAGGCGATCATCACGATGACCACCGGCGGGCTCACTAACATCCCAGCCGGTCGGAATCCAACAACACCCTCAAACGTTATCCGGAACATGGGTGATTGCGCTGTTGAAAAAGAGCTCAAACGAGCCAAGACCGACCATAACGGTATCAAATTCATCACATCCGTCCAACTTAGCTAGCCTAGTTGGACGATATAGATCTTCCATCGAATGATCAAAAAGGTACTGACGTGTTCACCGGTGACCCAACTACATCCTTGGTCAATCGACTTGCCCACGGAAAACCAGGAGCGCATTGAATCGCTTGCCCAAAGTAGGGTGAACGCGCTGCTTTGGAAACCCTAAGTTGCATTGCGGCAACACGCTACTGTCGCAAATCGATCGTAACCATCAATCTTCGCCGACCAAATCGAGTGGCTTAGATTCAATTTCAGGCGGCCCCGAAGATATCAACATGCTTACTGGCAACCCACCTTTGCACATGGTTGATCGGCCTACTCAAACTTCGATAGCCTAGTCGGATGGTTTAGATTTATTTTCTGGAGGCCAACATGGTAACGCTGTGATCATCGGCCACCCCTCCTACATAGGGAGCGATCGACAAAGTGGTAGTTCACCCATAGGGTTCCCAAACGATCGGCCAAAGGTGGCCGGTCATGCTATTATTTTAAGACGTTCAATTCGTGACTAATTTGAACGAGCTCTAAAACAACGATGTTTTCTGCACATCGATTATTTTTAGATGCTTGTTTAAAAGCGATGCTTTATATACATCGATTATAAGCGATGTTTTATAAATATTGATTTCACAAGTAATTTTATTATTTGACCTAAAAAGCACTATGTGCTGCTTTTAGCGCCGAGTCTCATGACTTGACCCATTTACTCGAGACATCAAACATGTCACAAACTGGGGAATGCTCACTGGGGTATTGTTCTGGCGGTTTACAACATGCGGTGTGCAATGCGCCAATTACGAGAAAGTGTCAGGAAAGGACGGACGGTTAACAACAATGAGAGTAGTGGGTGAAAGTGTGACCAGTTTTCCCTCGTAATGGAAACGTGGTGATCACCACTTTTTACACAACCCTACTTCTCCACTGCTTAATAACCTCCACTTCCTACGAGATCAGGGTGTGCTCGAACATGACTTGTGTAAATATGATTTCAACCTATTTCAAAAAATACAAGTGTGATCAACACAAGTATTCAGAAAACACCAAGAACTGATAACTTACATTCTGCAAGCCAGTTCTACATTCTGATGCAAGTCATAAAACATCCACACCTTCATAATTCAACATTCTGATCTCAAACACCTTCTTCGCTTCCCTGCCTAAGATCAACCCTTCTCCTTCATATTGTGACCGAATTGAATCTGGAACGACCATTTCTTGGTTTAGGCCAGATTCTTACAGATTGATCTCTCGAGTCTAAAAGTACTCATGTTCATTACATTTGTTTAGGGTTTGAATTCGTTTCTCATCAACACACCCAAATTTACCAAAAACAGCAGAATCAGTTTTTACATCAAAACAACTGGAGACCACAGTGGGAGATGAATCTCTCGGTTGCAATGTCAAGCTTTCGCAAAGATGGTTGGTCTTAGAGCTAATACAACTACATCAAATCCCGACCAGAACCCCTCAAATGGCAATGTTCCTCACGTTCCTTCGAGCGATTCTGGTTACAATGAACTTTCATATTTTACTACCCCCTTTGTCTCTGTTGATTAAATCGATGGAGAAATCTCAACTCTGGATGAACTAGCGCGGAGACAAGAAATTTTGTCAAGAAATATGGACCGTCTGAAGGGAGAAATTGACAACCTGTTCACCTTCCTGATACACGTGACAAGAATTTTAGGAGCAGAAGTGGTGGGACGTCCAAATCTCTCGATGGATGATCGTTCTTAAATCAACAGTTTCACTACCAATTAGAAGACGGTGGACCAGGAAGCGGCTTCTCTAGTAGAAGGTTTATGCGAACTTCTAGACCTATCGAAGGATCAACGAACATAGATATTTGCTGCAATCATCCAGATAGCTCTAGATACGCGTTTGGCTCCTTCGCATCCAAAAGCCTCAAAAACATCAGGGATGTGCGTGAACAATGTTACGTTTACTGAAGACGACATGATGGCAGAAGAGGGTCATAACAGAGCCCTACATGTTACTGCGCGCATCAAAGATTCAGAATTCAAAAGGGCTCTCATCGATACAGGAGCATCTTCGAATGTTGTTACTCTTAAAACTCTCAGGACAGCCAAGGTTCGACCAAACAAAGTTGTGCGGCAGCCTACCATGATGACAGATTTTGAAGGAAACCAAACCATCACGTACGGGTACGTTAATCTTAATCTATCATTATGACATGTCCAATCGAAAGTAAAATTCGAAGTAATAAAGAGGGAGTCGGACTACCACATGATACTGGGAAGGCCATGGCTTTATGATAATAAGATCATCCCCTCAACGTATCAACAATGCCTGAAAACTGTGCTGAATGAATAAGTCATTCGCATTGATGCGTCATGTCTCCTTATGCACCAATTTGTAACGTGGAACTGTTCGAGCCAAAGAAAAATCCACGAGATTCATCAAACAAGGTTTACTGCACTCCACTCCCCACGTGGGAGTCGATTGAGGAGGAAGACCGGCTTGCATCGCTGAACAAAGAGACCAAGTCTTACGGCGCGCCTCTGCTGACAGGACACACTAATCCTTCTTCATCAAGCAAAGTCTTAGCTCGTCCTCATACCAAGAGGGAACAGACTTTTGTGGCGAGTCGTGACCAGAAATGGAAAAATGTATACTGGCGCCGCTATTAGCAATTAATAGGAGAGACTGTTGCCCAGTCTCTCCGCCCAATGGAATGCACAATAACTACAAGCTGCAAGAAGAAGTGCCAAATGCTCCACGACAGTTGCAGGATGGCACCAACTCCACAATTGATGAAATCGAAATCGTCAACATCGGGGATGAAGACTCTCCAAGGCCTATCTCCATCAGTTCGTTTCTATGTGCAGACGAACGCACAAAACTTGTGAATTTTCTTAAGGAGTATCAAGACATATTCGCATGGACATATGAGGAAATGCCCGGTCTAGACGAAAAACTGGTCACTCATCATCTACGTATAATACCTGGATCCAAGCCAGTCAAACAATCTCCAAGGAAGTTCAGACACGATGTGGAGGAACAAATCAAGATTGAGATTCAGAAGCTACTAGCCGCAGGTTTCATCAAGCCCATTAACCATCTTACCTGGTTAGCCAACGTGGTTCCCGTAAAGAAGAAGAGCGGTCAAATTATGTGCTGCGTTGATTTCAGAGATCTGAACAAATGCTTCCCTAAAGACGATATTCCCCTTCCCAACATCGACATGCTAGTAGACGCTACCTGCGGACGTGGCATGTTCTCCTTCATGGATGGACACAACGGCTACAACCAGATAAATATGTATGAGCATGACGTAAGAAAGCTTTTCGAACCCCTCCCGGAAACTTTTATTATACTGTGATGCCCTTTGGTTTGAAAAATGCTGCTGCTACCTATCGACGCGCCATGACCGCGATTTTCCATGAAATGATGCACAAGCAAGTTGAAGATCATGTAGATGACATAGTAGTCAAATCAAAAACTCGAGCATCCCACACAGACGTGTAGCTTCAAGTGTTCGAAAGGTGTCGTGAATACAAACTGAAGATGAACCTTTTGAAATGTGCTTTTGGGGTCTAATCTGGCAAATTTCTGGGATTTCAAGTAACTGCTGAAGGAATCAAGGTAGATCCGGCCAAGACTCAAGCCATTCACACGATGCCTCCTCCGAAAACTATGAAAGAACTCTAGAGCTTCATGGGAAAGGTAAACTACATTCAGCGTTTTATACCTGGATTAACCTAGATTATCGCTTCGTTCACCCCCTTGTTGAAAAAGGGAGGAAGCTTTGTTTGGGAACGTAGCAGCAAGAAGCCTTTCGGAATATTCAACAAATATTGTCATCACCGGCCATTATGAAATCTCCCATACAAGGGAGACCGTTATGTCTCTACACATCTTCCATCGATGCTGCTGTTGGATCCCTCCTTGCCGGGGAAGATGATGAAGGGATTGAAAACCCTATATACTATTTCAGTCGTACTTTAAGAGATGCCGAACTCAGGTATTCTAAGGCAGAAAAAGCGTGTCTATCCCTAATTCACGCCATTCATAAATTCATATACTATTTGTTGTCAAACAAAGTAGTGCTAATACCTAAAGCTGATCCTCTCAACTTCTTGCTCTCAAAACCGTCCTTGATAGGTAGGATGGCCAAATGGTTACTCCAAATTTGGAAGCTCGATATAACATGCACTCCCCCGCGGGCTATTAAAGGACAAGCAGTGGCAGATCTACTAGCAGCATTCCCAGGAGAAGGTACTACTGCACTGCATGAAGATCTTCCTGGAGATTTTCCAGAAATATCTTTTGTCAAAGAGGAAGCTGGCTACTGTATTTCGACGGATACGCTACCCCTAGCAGTAATAACGGAGGAGCAGGTGTAGTTCTAGTGTCTCCAACTGGTGAAGTCTTTTCACATTCTTTCAAGCTGGACTTTAAATGCACCAAAAATTCAGCAGAATACGAAGCTCTCCACATAGGATTGTTGCTAGACAAACAAGCAGGAGCCACACATCTAGAAGTAAGAGGCGACTCTAAACTACTGGTCAACCAGATGAATGGAGTATACTCGCTCAAAGAGGTAAGACTGGCCCCCCATAGATATGAGCCGCAAAAGTTATTGAACTACTTTGCTGATGCAACTATAACTCATATCGGCCGCAACAACAACAAACACGCCGATTGCTTAGCTACATTAGCCTCAAAACTGCAATTCGAAGGTCTGGAAGAAACATTGACAGTGAGGAAGCGGACCGTGGCGTCAACGTGGCTTTTACAATTCAAAGATATTGAAGCTAGTGATTGGAGAACTCCGATTATTCAAGAGTTTATATTTCGCTTTCCCAGGGAAAGGTTAGTCTCAAAACCCTACAAAACTTCTTCATGCTCCACGAAGTGTTATACCATCGAAACCCAGATGGATCCCTGTCAAGATGTCTCGGAGAAGAAGAAGCACGACTACAACTTAATCGTATTCACGGCGAGATATGTGGACAAACGTTAGTGGTGACTCTTTACCGACGTCTTCAACGCCTTGGCTACTACTGGCCGGATATGGAGACCCAATCTCGATTACTCCAAAGTTCTTTCTCCAGTTGTCAAGCACCACCACATCAATTAGAGGTCTTTAACATTGGCTAAGCTGAGGGCTGGCGAGAACCATACATCAACTATCTTCGTGACGATGTGCTACCTGCCAACAAGAAGGATGCAGCCAAGATGAATCAAATAGCCAAAAGATTCGTATTCCACGAAGGAATCCTATACCACAAAATTTTTGGAGGCAATCTGCTACGATGTTTGGAAAAATCAGAAATCCCGACTATGTTAAAACAGACGCATGAAGGCCAACACCAAGGAAAGAAGAATTTGTCCTCCAAGTACACAAAAAATATTACTGGACAACTATGGAGGATGATGCATTAGCGTTCGTTCAGAAATGCCATGAATGTTAGACCCAAGGGAATCTCATCCACGTGCCTTGCACCCCGCTTCATTCAGTAAGTAGTCCATGGCCTTTCTACAGCCGGGGACTTGATATTGTTGGGAAAATCAATCCACCATCATCAAAACAGCATGAGTATATCATAAACGCGACGGAATACTTTACCAAATGGGTTGAAGCTATTCCTCTTCGGGGAATCACTGGAGCGACAATTGCAGCATTTATTAAGGAATACATCATTTGTCGGTTTGGTGATCCTAAACACATCATTACTGATGACGGTACTCCCTTTTGTAACAAGCAAGTACAAGAATTGCTCGAGGAATACGAAATTAAGCAAGTCTTCTTTACTCTTTATTACCCTCAAGGGAATGGGCATGCCGAAAGCACCAACAAAACTCTGATTTGAATTCTCAGTCGAACAGTGCACGATAATCCCAGGATGTGGCACAAACAACTGCCAGTGGTGTTGTGGGCATATCGGGCGGCGCCTAGAAGCTCTACTGCCGTTTATCCTTATTCGCTGGTCTATGGCGCATACGCAATTCTCCCAACAGAGATTAAAATCCCATCAGCTAGGATTGCAGCAGCAAGTGGATTTTAATGGAATGAGGCTGAAGCATCGAATTCTAGAATTGCAGAGTTAGATACTCTGGACTCCAGGAGAGTTAAAGCGGAAGAACACGCTCAAGCGTACAGAAATAGGATCTCAAGAGCATACGATAAAGCTGTAAAACCACGAGTTTTTAAAATGGGAGATCTGGTGTTAAAGATTTCTAAGCACATTCAGCAAGACATGTCCGCATCAAAGTTTTCTCCATAATGGGAAGGTCCCTACATAATCACCAAGGCTTATAACAGTGGTTGCTACAAGATTGTCAAATAGGATGGATGCAAATTGGAAGCGGTCATCAATGGAAAGTGGCTCAAGGCATACCACGCCTGACCATTATTCTATCCTTGTTGTCTCACGACACGGCAATCAGGCATTTTTCGTTCTTCTTGTTTCTGAGTTATCAAGTTTTTCATTAGTTAAAGCCTATTAATGTAAACTTCATTCGCTTACTGAAACCCAATGCAATCCCTTTTCCAAAATAGTGTTCAAAACCTAAAACAAAAGGAGAACGATCAAACGTTCTCATGCCTACTTATTCAAAACAATAAACATAAGTATGGCTCATAAAAGGCCATCCAACAAGTTCTAGTTCCTTGAAAGCATTATTTTCAGTCTATCCTGATACCTTTCAGTCCTACTCTTCAAGTTTTGGATCGCCTGTTCCGCCTTCTCATATTTCGCAGAGAAGGCCTTTTCCTCTTCCAAGATAGCTTTCGCAGCAGGAACGACATTGGCGATGATACCAGCTCGATCAACTTGATAATATAAATGCGCTGCCGCAACCAGCTCACGTTGAACCCCATGGATTCACAGGTAGATACCATGTTCTTCCACTTTTCAACAGTTGATTTAGCAACATCACGGATGGATGTACTTTCCATCTCCGCAACCATGGGCAGAAGGCAGTTCACTATAGTGACCAAAGCTGACGAACAATTTCGCACTACATTCCTGGTAGCGATGTGGCCATACTTCTTCCATATTTTCGGGTACAAGGGCACAAACTCCTTCCGTACCAGGAATTCACCAACAGTACGGTAACTAGAAGATAAACACTTCATGTGAATAACAAAACTGCATTGGGGTACTCGTAAGAGAAGATACCAAAGTCAGCGTCTTCCAGGTCTATACTAGTATGCTTATTTGAACTTGAAGAAATGGGAGTGGTCAGATCATCATCGTCAACCACTGTTACACATGTTCCAACCGGGTACCTCTACACTAATTTTTTTTAATTATTATTACTTACGGGCCATGGCAAACGAATACCTGTTCACCAGTAAAAACGTATACCGGTATGATCTTCTTGACTTGGAGGATCCGGACAGGGGAATTGTCACGAGGCTCAGGGATTCGTCCACTCTAAAAAAAAATGATGGTTAGTCGTCAAAATCAAAGGAAGAATTATCACTTCAAAATCAGGAGGTGTTTAAAGTCATACTCTGGATACAAGCCGCCTGCGTTTGATAGAAAGATCTGACTGAGCCGAAGAAGATGACCCACTTCTATCTGACATGATGAAAAGGATAGGGATTCATCAAGAGAGTTTTATTCCAAATCGAGAAGGATGGTCTAATTTCGCATGCATATGTATATACGCTGCAGAAACCCTAAGAAGAGGCGGACGCTGAACAATCTCAACAGGACTTATCCGATAGACAAGGATTCAATGCCAACCAAGTCGTGCTTCATGTTTAAACCCTAGTTAAAGCCGGGAGAAGACTGATAGACTCGAAATCCTAACAAAACATGCTCGCTAGTGTCGCTGGACCATAATCATCATACCCCGAGAGATACAATCGTGGTCTGGCGTCCTGAGTTACCGTTTCGAGACAGCTTCCACTTCCCTGGTAACGTTTATTCACTTTGACTTGATCATTTGTCTCTTGATTGTCACCATCTAGTTCTTACCCCGCAACAATGTCACTGTTACGTGCTAAGCAGGGGACTTAATGTTGATAGTGTTTTTTTAGTTCAAGGCTAAAAGTTTAAAACCCTGTATTTAATGCGCCGTCATTCTGCAAAGGGACTGAGCCATTCAAAAAGTAATGAGTGTCTAGACCTCTTTACTTACATATGTATTGAGCAATTCAACATATTTATGAAATTTATCCAGAATGGTGCATGAAGAAACAATCCTACATATTTTGTAAATTTTAACCTACTGCATTATTCACTAATGCATTAACCTTCCTAGTATTTTCCTATGCAATGTTCCCAGACGAACTCTCAATATTGGCATGACATGACGATTAATGTTCACTCGCAGCGGAGTAGCATGAATCTCCCGAAGTGTCATTATTGAGACCCGCATGAAAACACTCACGTAGGCTACACCACTCTCTGATAAAGAGATCGGCGCGTTGACACACTTTTTAGTTAAAAGTTAGTACGATCGACATATCTAAATTCCTTAAGGAAAATATAGATTGTCCATGCCAGTCTTAAAAAACAATCACAGCTACGCGATTTGGCCACGCAATTCAACAAACCTAGCCTACTCCTAGCGGAACTAGGCGATCATCACGATGACCACCGGCAGGCCCACTAACATCCCAGCCGGTCGGAATCCATTTATTTTACCCGCAACACCCTCAAACGTTAGCCAGAACATGGGTGACCGCGTTGTTGAAAAAGAGCTCAAACGATCCAAGACCGACCATAACGGTCTCAAATTAATCACATCCGTACAACTTAGCTATCCTAGTTGGACGGTCTAGATATTCCCTCGAATGATAAAAAGGGTACTGGCGTGTTCACCGGCGACCAATCGACTTGCCCACGGAAAACCGGGAGCGCGTTAAATCGCTTACCCAAATTAGGGTGGACACGCTTCTTTGGAAACCCTAAGTTGCGTTGCGGAAACACGCTACTGACGCAAATCGATCGTAACCATCCATCTTCGCCGGCTAAATCGAGTGGCTTAAATTGAATTTCAGGCGGCCCCGAAGATATCAACATGCTTACTGGCAACCCACCTTTGCACATGGCTGATCGGCCTACTCAAACTAGCGCCCAGCGCTTTCAATCGATCAGCCAAAATAGGGTTGGCCACACGCCTTCTAACCCTAATTTAAATCAAAGACAGTAAGAAACTGCCGCAAATCATCTCGTACATCCAACTTCGCTAGCCTAGTCGGATGGTTTAGATTTATTTTCTGGAGGCCAACAGGGTAACGTTGTGATCATCGGCCACCCCTCCTACACAGGGAGCGATCAACCAAGTGATAGTTCACCCATAGGGTTCCCAAACGATCGCCCAAAGGTGGCCGGTCATGCTACTTTTTTAAGACGTTCAATTCGTGACTAATTTGAACGAGCTATAAAACAACGGTACATCGATTATTTTTAGCTGCTTGATGCTTTATATACATCGATTATAAACGATGTTTTATAAATATTGATTTCACAAGTAATTTTATTATTTGACCTAAAAAGCACTATGTGCTGCTTTTAGCGGTGAGTCTCACGACTTGACCCATTTACCCGAGACATCAAACATGTCACAAACAGGGGGATGCTCACTGGGGTATTGGTCTGGCGGTTTACATCATGCGGCGTGCAACGCGCAAATTACGAGAAAGTGTCAGGAAAGGATGGACGGTTAACAACAATGAGAGTAGTCGGTGAAAGTGTGACCAGTTTTCCTCGTAATGGAAACGTGGTGATCACCACTTTTTACACAACCCCACTTCTCCACTGCTTAATCACCTCCACTTCCTACGAGGTCAGGGTGTGCTCGAACATGACTTGTCTAAATAGGATTTCAACCTATTTCAAAAAACACAAGTGTGATCAACACAAGTATTCAGAAAACACCAAGAACTGATAGCTTACATTATGCAAGCCAGTTCTACATTCTGATGCAAGTCATAAAACAACCACACCTTCATAATTCAATATTCTGATCTCAAACACCTTCTTCGCTTCCCTCCCTAAGATCAACCCTTTTCCTTCACTTTGTGACCGAATTGAATTTGGAATTACCATTTCTTGGTTTTAGACAGAGTCTTACAGATTGATCCCTCAAATCTAAAAGTACTCATGTGCAGTACATTTGTTTAGGGTTTGAATTCGTTTCTCATCAACATAGCCAAATTTACCAAAAATAGCAGAATCAGTTTTTACACCAAAACAATCTCGTTGGAGATGCTCTTAGAAGTTCACCAACAAGATAGCTTCCCATCCAGCCGATCATTTTTTTTTCTTAAAGTTACTTCAAAAATAAAAATGGAAATGATTTTAGTCAATCATTAAATGACACATACAGAAAGAAAAATTATAAAACTTATGAGTTGGAAATGTTTGTTTTCTATCCTTGTATTTAGAACTTGTAACCTTGTATAGAAATTATACTTTGGATTTTTCTAGGGGATACCACATACGAAACACCCAAATTTACCATTCAAAAAAGTCTCACGAACCGGATCAGAGCAAAGATTACCTATTTTTAATAATAACAAGTTGAGAGCACGTACATTGCACGTCGACAAATGTTAGTCTTTGACATCCACCTTCCATTTTATCAGAATTATGTCACTCTGCAATAAAATGCAATATCACAGTCATATGAGATAATTTAGTTAATTGTAGAGATATAGTGCAGGTAAGTCGACAAAATCCCTTGCAGAATATAAAACCCCTTCATAACCAAATGACCTATGACACATGTATGCAGCTTGTGTTATTCTCATTTTAAAAATTATAAATCATGCAATAAGAGTTACTAAGAGCTATTGCACAAACATAGACACTTAGCTTTACAAAACATAATATTCTTAGCTTTACAGAAGCTAATTAGTTGTTATACTACCTGGTTTATAGGAAGATATGGATCAATATATGTACATATGTAACATCTTACATAGCTTAATCACACAGCTTACTGAAATGTGAACATTTGAAATTTATAGACTCCGACAAAGTCTGTGTATATTAAAAAACACCACCAAGCATTCTATTGTTGATACACCAACTTGCATAGAAACATGACCATCCACCAAGCATTCTATTGTTGATACACCAACTTGCATAGAAACACAACCATCGACCACACACTAGTACACACAGACCCTTTTGCCATGCCAAATTGGCATGTCCATAGGGGTTTTGACACGTCAATTTGGTTTGGACTTGGCGTGGCTTTAGCTTGCGTGGTTTTAGGTAAAACGGCGTGGTTTTAGGTAGTTTATAGCCACGCCTGTCTTGCGTGTCTATTTCTGCATGAAATAGACACGCCAGAGCCATATAGGCGTTGCTATATAGTGTCCCAAAAACTTAAGTACTGGTACTCTGTAGACACACGATTTATTGTTTTGACATGGCTATTTGGTTCACTATAGACACGCAAATTTCTTTTGGCGTGGCTATTTGATTCACTATAGACACACAAATTGTTTTTTGACGTGGCTATTTGGTTCACTTTAGACACAGAAATTGCTTTTTAGCGTAGCCATTGATTATCCGATAGACACGCCATATAGGTTTAATGTGGTTATATGTTATGTTTTAGCCACGCCAATTTCACTTACCTTCATCCACGTGGCTGTATTAGGACCGTTGAATACCATCCACATGTAACGTTATGAGCCGTTCATTGGATATCCTATAGACACGCCCCATATAGCGTGGCTATATGTGATATTTAGCGACGCCAATTTACAATTACCTTGATCCACGTGGCCGTATTAGGAATCATTGGATCTCATTTAAGATGATGCAATATTGACCGTTAAATTATATGCATCCTTCACCGTCCACATGTAACGTTGTGAGCTGTTCATTGGATATCTTATAGACACGCCCCATAGAGCGTGGCTATATGTGATATTTAGCCACGCCAATTTCGAATTACCTTGATCCACGTGGCCGTATTAGGAATCGTTGGATCTCATTTAAGATGATGCAATATTGACCGCTAAATTATATGCATCCTTCAACGTCCACATGTAACGCTGTGAGCCGTTCATTGAAGAATCTATACACACGCGATATAGCGTGGCTAAATGTGATATTTTGCCACGCCAATTTACAATTACCTTCATCCACGTGGCTGTGTTAGGAACCATTGGATCTCGTTTAAGATGATGCAATATTGACCGTTCAGATGTAACGTTGACCGTCCACATGTGACGTTGGGAGCCGTTCATCAGAGAACCTATAGACACGCCGTATAGCGTGGCTTTATGTGATATTTAGCCACGCCAATTTATATCTGCTTAATGTGTCTTTATGTTATGTTTAGCCACGCCAATTAATCTCGAAGCGTGTGTATTACGCGTGTGATACCTCTAAGCCGTTCAGATATGATGCATCTAAACCATCCCCTGGCACTATCCATATTCTCTTATACTTTATAAATTGTGGTTAAATCTGAAATTCATATATGCCAAAAATTCATATTATTATTAATAACACAGTAAAAAATGTTGAGCTTTGGTCTAACAGTTTGCAAAAGAAAATATCAAAGAGCATTTGCCCAAAAATCATCAGTTTTTCTTCAACTTTTTTGATGGTGGTGTCTCTTCAAGCAATTGATCAGGTTGTGGCATTCTCGACGCGGCAAACCGACATCCTCTGTTACCCATCTGGAAGTTGGTATGCCTGATCTACATTTTGTACATACAACTTTCTCTGCGCCTTTTTAATCTTCTTTGGAAGCTTGTCAGAGGCTGCATGACTCCCCGAATGTGGATTGACTGCTAGGTGCTCCTCATTCAGTTTATCTTCTGCAAGGATGCTTGTTGTTCTTAGGTCAGTGTCCAATTTCTTCTCAGAATCTAAAATTGGTTCAGGTTGCTTATGAGGTTTTCCATGCTGTGGAGTTTCCTGCAACAAGAAATTAAATATATTATATATATATATATATATATATACTAGTGAATGACCCGTGCCGTACAGGCACAGACTATTTCACACTGTCCTAAGCTGGGGCATTAAACAATATATAAGAGTTTGATTTCTTCATTATGTTTTTTTTTTGGTACATTAAAAGAGTCTGTAAGAGTTTCGTTATGTTTAGGCCAAAAA